>NC_046159.1:24116135-24388635 GCF_011064425.1 Rattus rattus | reverse complement strand
CTGGCATTTATGCCTCTGCAGCTTGGCTGCCTGGAGGGCTGCAAGGTTTTCGATTCACTCCTCCTCCCCCACCTTTCGCTATTCCCTGCTCTTTCCAGACACTGCACACTGTTCCCTTTTTTTTTTCCATACCAGCCAGACTACACTACATTCCTCTTTTGCTTTTGCTTTGATGTGCTTCACCACATTTTGGGCCCACTTAACATATCCTTTCTCCACCCACACAGCTAGTTCCAACCAGGTCTAAGGCTCCACTCTATTCAAATTGCTGCCCAGGGTAGGGAATGTAGCAAACCAGCCTTCTGGCTACCAGCCTCCTTCTTGCTTGGTTCTTTCACCCCAGAGACCCTCACCAAAGACACTAAGAGGCAGGACAGGAATGGGGGTTGAGGAGGGATTCATCGCAGTCTCCTAAGCAGACTGTGAGCTGTGCACCCAATACCGAACCTGTGCAGAACTTGGGGTAAACTCATGGATGTGGTGTCCTTGACTCCAGGGACCCAGAGGCAGGGGTCAAAAGTTTCCCCCTCTAGAGGATTTTTATTTTGTTTCTAATTTGATGAGAACTGGCTTGGGGCTGGAATCAACCAGATCTCGGGACTCCGCCCAGCTCTTCTCTTAAAGTTCCCCTCCGGGAGGAGGAAGGTTTGTAGAAGACAAAGGTGTGTTTACCCAAATTATATCTCCCTTGGGACACACCTAGGGTTCCCTAGAGACATCTCTTTTTGCATTATAAACAGGAGTACATTTTTTTGTGGGGACAGAGCTGGTAGCTGAGAGGACCACTATGGTCCAGTGAATGGAGGATTCTGAACTAGCAGCCCCCACCCCACCCCCTAAATAGAAAGAGAAGAAGTGGTATTTCAAACGCTTGAGTGCTGCAAAAATATGTAACTGGGATTACTAAGCATCTCTTTCCTTAGTGAGACTGGGAAAGATGGTGAGAGAGGACCTTAGAGCCCTCGGATGTTGGGTTTAGGGATAGGGAGGCATAGAGGAACCATCCAGAATGTCTATTGCCCTTCAGTGTCAGTGAGGAGCCCAGTATTTTAGGCTTGCATTTTTTCTTGTTTGTTTTGTTGTTGTTTCTGTTTTTTTCTTTTTAGGCAGTCTGAAGACCAGGCTGGCTTTCAACTCTCAGTGATCCCCCTACCTCTCCTGAGGTGTGATTGGTAGAATGTTCAGCAGGTAAAAAAAAAAAAGAAAAACAAAAAACAAAAAACAAAACAAACCACTTGTGTTTTGACCCTACAGTGCAGAGAGAGAACCAAGTTCCAAACATTCATTGTCCTCTGATGACTAACTCCCCTCAGGCACACCACAGCACTCATAGCTCTCTCTCTCTCTCTACTCTCTCTCTCTCTCTCTCTCTCTCTCTCTCTCACACACACACACACACACACACACATTAAAATTGCCACATCTTTGATCCCCATACATGGAATTATGAGTTAGTTACAGGCCAGCCAGGAATACACAATGAGACACTGACTTTAAAAAAAGAAGTGTGGTGACATTCTCCTCTATCCCAGCACTTGGAAGAGAGGGGAAGAAACACATTAGCCAGCCTAGTCTGCACAGTCAGGACTGACATTGGGAGATTCTGACTCAAAATTAAAAATTGGCTACAGATATTACTCTAGCTATTGGTCAACATACCATTCTCCCTTTAAACAAAGTGAATGACCTCGGCACTGAATATTGGAAGTCTGAAACTGACTTTGGGGATGTCTACATTCTGGAGCAGACATAGAAAGAATATTGTCTTTTTTACTAAATGCTGTGTGAACCATGATATTTTTGAACATTCTGTCCATTCTGTGTTTAACAACAAGAATCACGAGGGCCATATTGTACTAGTTCAGCAAATAAGCAGAAGGTAGAACAGGTATCCTTTTGTTCTATGATTTCTACTTAAGGGCTCATAGTTTATTGTTTAAAATAGCCATATTTCACTCAGTGCGGGCCATGCCTTTAATCCCAGCATTCTGGGAGATAGAGGCAGGTGGGTCTTTGAGTTCCAGGCCAGCCTGGCCTACAGATTGAATTTCAGGATAGCCAGGGCTACATAGAGAAACTCAGTCTCAAATAAATAAATAAAAATAAATAAATATATTACGAAGTATATATTTGTTCTATAGAATATATTATCATAGAAGAAGAACACACACACACACACACACACACACACACACACAAACACACACACACACACACACCTTTCTTTAGATCGGATGCCCCACACTTTTCCTCCCTCTCGTCTGGGTCACTTTACAGCTTCTTTTGCATTACAATGTCCTTGGTGGGCCTGGCGGGCGGGATTAACTGTGAATTCGCTGGGCTGGTGGGGCGTGGGTGCCGCCAGGGTAGAAGGGGCAGGGGAGTAAGGGGTGGTACAGGTAGGGGGCTTGAGGGGGAGGAGTAAGCCTAGGCGCTGGGACCTACCTTTTAAATTTGTCGCCTTGAGCTGTTGGCCTTCAGATAGGCTGATTTCGAGTCTTTCTCTTCTGTGGGAAGACCGAGGCTCGCATCTTTTTGGCTTGTTGGCTCTTTTACATCTGGACATTTAACTCTTACTTTTAAGATCTTTCCCTCTAGACACTGAGTTTTAAAGTCTTAACTTTTTGGTTGTTAAAAACTTTTTTTTTTTAAAGTCCCTTCCCTTGCCATCGGGTTGACATGAGCGTGGATCTTTCTGGTCCCCACAGTCTGCCTAGTTGTGAGGAAGCATCGAACTCTGGAGACTCCTCGCCGATGCCTGCCGTTTCTCTTCCTGAGGAAAATTATTCTTGCTTACAAGTATCTGCTACTGAGATGCTCTGCACAGAGACTGGTAAGGAACTTGGTCCCCGAAGAACCAAATTAACTAGGGTAAGAGTTGGAAAAATGGGGTGAAGGGTTATTGCCTCTATGAATTTTAGTCACTAACATAACCAGGTTATCTTCACCAGTTTTCGGGGTACGCCTATGTTTTCCTGGTGGCACATTGGTCTTCTAGTCTAGACCTGTAATAGAGAACAGGTACACAGAATGGAGCAATTTGAGGCTCTTGTGTGTATTTGAGAAGCTAAACATTTGGGGTCTTGGGAATATATTACAGTAGTTAAAAGGGAGGCAACGCTATCCACACAGCACTTGGGCGTCTAGGGGTAGAGAGTGGTATCCTCAGTAGCAGGGAGACCTAACATCCTAGCTTGGGACAAGCACCCCGTTTTTGGTGAGGTTATACAGCTAGAGTTAGCAATTTATCCAGTTGGCCTTTTGTTCCAGCAGTAGCCGTTGGCTTTTCTTTCAACCTTTGGGGATGCAGGTGTCGCTTAGCAGTTCTGGGATCGTGAGCTGAGCGCACCTCCTAAACCCCAAACAAGTGCACAGTAAAGAGCGCTCCTTATAGCTAGCTGTTGGAGCCAAGGTCTGAAACTCATTTTGTCTGTACAGAGTCAGCCCAGTACTCGGGCTTGTAGTGGTAGAACCAAGTGGCTGCTAGGTTGTGGTGCTCCGGTGTGCGCTGTGGTGCTCCGGTACGCGCAGCGGGGCTCGGGTGTGGTGCAGCGGGGCTCGGGTGTGGTGCAGCGGGGCTCGGGTGTGGTGCGGTGTGGTGCAGAGGGGCTCGGGTGTGTGCAGCGCTAGAGTAGTGTGAGCAGTGTACACACTCTACCACAGCAGAGCATTCATTCAGGCAGAGGGCTGCTGTGTTTGCTGTTTAGTATAGTTTAACGTCACCGTCTTTTCTGAGCTTTAGGTTAATGTCTGTCTTCTTGATTTTTTTTTTTATTTGTGGTTTTCCATTTTTTATTTTTGAGGTGGGAAAAGTGCTGGGTTGAGAATGAATGGGTGGGGATATTCTTTGCACGTTAAGTGCAGATGTGTGCATGCTCCTAGTGCCAGTAGATGGCATAACTTCATTTAGGAGCTGCTTTAAGGGTGGTTTACTTACTGCCAGATTGCAAGCTAACATCCTCACAGAAGTATTGCCTTCTGCGTGGAGGAATACTTCTGTGCCGGAGGTGTCTTCCAGACGGCGCAGTCTAGGAACTGTTGGCGAAGTCTCTTGCCCAGGCTCTGGGTTCAACCCCTGTCTTCTCAGAAGAACAAAAGAGGCACACAGAAGTCTAGCACTGAGGCAGGAGAATTGGAAGATTTCGTCTTCTAGGAAAAAAAAAAAAAGCCAACTGAAGAGCTAGAGGGTCAAGGATAAGAGAAACAAATTTGGTTAATTGGGATTTTATTCTAGTACTGGTAATTTAACTGACCCTCTGGCTGGCTGCTACCAGCAGAAAAGACTGTGGGACGACTATTTTGAAATATACCTTTTTTAAAAAAAAATTGAGGGGGGGTCTAAACTCGGGGCTGAACATTGCTAACAACAAGTGATTTAACTCCGGAAATTTCCTTAGGTAACATTCAGTACAATGGATTTCATAATGACATTTTCTTTTATATATATATATGTATGTGTGTGTGTGTGTTCATACCTAAAGTTAGTGTGTATGTAATATATATGTACATACACATACATATATAGTGTATTCACACACACACACACACACATATTTGTTGTGTGACCGAGATATGGCTTGCTCAGTGGTAGAGTATGAAAGGATCCAACAGGGTTCGATCTCCTAGCACCATGCAAAAAACTAGGGAAGATAAAAATCCCCAAAACCTGAGTCCTGGGATAAACCTGCACTCAGAAAGGAGAAAAGTAGGACCCAGAGGGCAGGCCAGCCTGGGGCTATCTGAGACCCTATCCCTCAGAAAGAAAAAAACAAAAATAGGCTAGACCTTCTGCTGCCTAAGCACTTTTGCGCTCTCTCTCTCTCTCTCTCTCTCTCTCTCTCTCTCTCTCTCTCTCTCATCTACCTATCCACTTGTTGAGGCAGGCTGGTCCCAAACTCTCGCAGTGAGGCTCCAGTTTGTGCTGCCTGCCTCCTGTCACAACCAGAAGTTTACACAGTGTAGATTTGCTCACGGCTCTAGTCACGGGGGGAGCAGGCTGGGATCAGAAAGAACAGACTACAAATTCATACTTTCCATCCTCACATTGAACTATTTGTTGATTAGTTTGTCTTTGTTTTTAATAGGATTTCCAGGGTCTAAGTGTATCTAATGATACACGGATTGTAACTTAGAACACGGATGTAAAACGGAGATCTATGCAGAACGATACCATGGTATTCCGGGTTGATTATAATAAAAAATTAAGTTTTTTTTTTTTCTTTTTTTTTCGGAGCTGGGGACCGAACCCAGGACCTTGCGCTTGCTAGGCAAGCGCTCTACCACTGAGCTAAATAAATCCCCAACCCAAAAAATTAAGTTTTTCTTGTTACTTAGATCTTCAGCTCTGAAGATAACTGCTTTGAAAGTAAATACATTAAACATAATATTTAAGAATCTGGGACAGTGGTTTGTTTGTTTGGTTGATTTGGGTTGGGTTTTTTTTGAGGCAGGGTTTCTCTAAGGCGTGACCCTGGACGTTCTGGAATCCACTCTGTTGAACAAGCTGGTCTTAAATCAGGCAATCTGCCTGCCTGAGCCTCTCAAGTGCTGGGACTAAAGGCGTGAACCACCACGCCAGGCTGAGGATGTCTTATTCATTAACAAGTTACCTGTTTATTCCTAACAGCCTCTCCTCCGCCTTCCTCTGGGGACCTCCCTCTTCAAGACAGCCCTGATTCTTCTACCAATCCCAAGCTAAAGCTCTCTGGTCCCGAGGCTGACAAGGGCCCTGAGAAGAAGGAAGAGAACAAGGTCCTCACCAAGAAGCAGAAGATGCGGACTGTGTTCTCTCAGGCCCAGTTGTGTGCACTCAAGGACAGGTTTCAGAGGCAGAGGTACCTCAGCCTCCAGCAGATGCAAGATCTCTCTACCATTCTGAACCTGAGCTATAAGCAGGTAGGCTGCTTGGCTGTCGCTGTAATGTAACAAAATGAGGCTGATTTGCTAATGAATAGAGCTAACATCTGGATGCCTCTCTACTCTAAGACCTATCCTATTCTGTCAAAATCATAACTGTGTGATTTATATATTGTCTACTTTGTTTTATCAGTTACTTTTTCTACCAAATCAGGCTCTCGCTGTGTGGACCTGACCTCTGTAGACGAGGCTGACCTCAAACTCAGGCTGCCTCTGTCTCCAGAGTGCTGGGACTAAAGGTGTGCCTGTTTTTTTTTTTTTTTTTTTTTAAAGATTTATTTATTTTATTTATATGTTATTACTCACTGCTTCTTCAGTCCCATTACAGATGGTTGGGCCACCATGTGGTTGCTGGGAATTGAACTCAGGACCTCTGGAAGAGCAGACAATGCTCTTAACCGCTGAGCCATCTCTCCAGCCCCGTGCCTGTTTTTTTTGTTTGTTTGTTTGTTTTGTTTTGTTTTGTTTTTCCACTTTTCTTTCCTTCCTTTTTTTTTTTTTTTAATTTATTCATTTATTATATATAAGTACACTGTAGCTATCTTCAGACACACCAGAAGAGGGCATCAGATCCCATTATAGATGGTTGTGAGCCACCATGTGGTTGCTGGGAATTGAACTCCGGACCTCTGGAAGAGCAGTCGGGTGTTCTTAACCGCTGAGCCATCTCTCCAGCCCCCCCCCTTTTAAATAATTTATTCACTTTTAATTTTCTTCTGTCCATTGGTGTTTTGCTTGCATGTTTGTCTTTATGATAGTATCAGGTCTCCCGGAACTAGAGTTACAGACAGTCGTGAGCTGTCATGTGGGTCCTGAGAATTGAACCTGGGTCCTCCGAAAGAACAACTATTGCTCTTAACAGATGAGCCATCTTCTCCCCAGCACCTACCTGGCTTCACTTTGCAGACCTGGCTGTCATGGAGGTCACACTGTAGACCAGGCTGACCTTAAAACTCAGAGATCTGCTTGCCTGGGCCTCCCAAGTGCTGGGATAAAGGCCTGTGCCACCATGTTGGGCTCTGGCTGTCTATCTTTGATAGTAAAATTCTGGATTGAAAGGCAGTCCACTGTGCTTGGTGGTTCACAGCTAAACTCTCAGCACCAAAGGCAGAGACAGGAAGATCAGGGTCCAGGGCAGCTTGGAACTCAGTCAGCAAAACAAACATAGAAATGAGGCTTGTGGTCCTGCCGTGGATCCTTGGGGAATGGGGGGGGGACACCTTCAATCTGTGGTTCGGGGAGAAGAACCTTCCACCTTAGACCATGGTCAAGTTTATCCGTAACCTCTTAGAGAAGGCACGCACTACTGCAAGGTCGAGTTGGTTCCCCCAACCCTGGGGGGAAATCCCTCCAGCTATTCAGAGTGTGAAAAAGATAAAAATTCAAAGTGCTAAAGCCGGTGGCTTCAAACACCTTACAGTTAAGCTGTGCTGAACGGTTTGGTGGCCACTGAGGTGTGGATGTGGTTCTATATCAGAGATCAAACGTGGCATTGTTGGCTATGATGTTTGAAGACCAATCTTTAACTTCCAATTTGAGTTCTTATTTGAATGTTCTTGGACCAAGTGTAATGAGACTGCTATCTGAATAAAATACTAGCTGTCAAATAAAAAAAATAAAATAAAATAAAATAAAAAAAGGAAAACAGAAATGGGGCTTGTATGTACCTAACTTGTCAGTAACATATACAAGACCCTGAGATCAATCTCTAGTGTTCCTCCCCGCCAACCTACAGCCCCAAAACAGCTTGAAATTTGTCCTCTGATCTCCATGTGCCTCCTACATTGCAAGTAAGTTAAAAAAAAATGTTTTTCAAACATGAAGCTGGGCTCATCTGCATGCTATTTTCATGTATGGGCATGTATGTCTGTGTGCAGTGCTCCAGGCAGGTCAGAAGAGGGCATCAGGCCTCCTGGGACTAGAGTTACAAATGGTTAGGAAGCCACCGTGTAAGTGCTGGGAATTGAACCTGGGTCCTCTGGAGGAGCAGCCAGTGCTCCTGTCCGCATTCTGTCTGTTAAGCTTGTTCAAATGTCCTGTCACTCTGCAGGTTAAGACCTGGTTCCAAAACCAAAGAATGAAGTGCAAGCGGTGGCAGAAAAACCAATGGTTGAAGACTAGCAACGGCCTGACTCAGGTAACAAGACACTTTTTTTTTTTTTTTTTCTTTTTTTCGGAGCTGGGGACCGAACACCCAGGGCCTTGGGCTTGCTAGACAAGTGCTTTACCACTGAGCTAAATCCCCAACCCCACAAGACACTTTCTATGCTATCCTTTCCCCCCTCCGTCTTATTTCATGTGTGTCAGCACCATGTGTGTTGGGTATAAATTGTTCATCAGTCCTGAACCTTCCCATCCCTCTTCACCCAAGCACTCTTTCTTGTGACCTTTTGTTCTTTGAGGCAGGGTCTCTCTACGTAGCCCTGGCAGTGAGAGATCTGCCTGCCTAGTCTCACGGGTGCTGGGATTGGTGGCCTGTTCCACCGTGCTAATCTTTTCTTTTCACATTTCAGCAGCTTACAGCTTTCTATTTCCCTTTTCACTCACTGCATTACTCACCTCTTTCAGAAGGGCTCAGCGCCGGTGGAGTATCCCAGCATCCATTGCAGCTATTCTCAGGGCTATCTGATGAACGCGTCTGGAAACCTTCCAGTGTGGGGCAGTCAGACCTGGACCAACCCAACTTGGAACAACCAGACGTGGACCAACCCAACTTGGAGCAACCAGACCTGGACCAACCCAGCTTGGAGCAACCAGGCCTGGAGCACTCAGTCCTGGTGTACTCAGGCTTGGAACAGCCAGACTTGGAACGCTGCTCCGCTCCATAACTTCGGGGAGGACTCCCTGCAGCCTTATGTGCCGTTGCAGCAAAACTTCTCCGCCAGTGATTTGGAGGCGAATTTGGAAGCCACTAGGGAAAGCCAGGCGCATTTTAGTAGCCCGCAAGCCTTGGAATTATTCCTGAACTACTCCGTGAATT
Source organism: Rattus rattus (assembly GCF_011064425.1). NCBI lineage: Eukaryota > Metazoa > Chordata > Mammalia > Rodentia > Muridae > Rattus > Rattus rattus. Next base: position 24,379,739 of record NC_046159.1, on the reverse strand, counting down.
CTCCAGGCGAAATATGAGGTTTACACAACAACTGGGCTTAAAGTCAGGGCAGGGCCAGGGTCAGCTTTCTTCCTTCTTCCAAAGAGTTTTATATATTGTTCTTATTTTTTTAATTATTATTTTGTTTTTGTTTTTTGTTTATCAAGGTAGGGTTTCTCTGTGTAGCTCTGGCTGTCCTGGAATTCACTCTGTAGACCAGGCTGGCCTCGTACTCAGAGATCTGCCTACTTTTGCCTCCTGAAGGCTAGGGTTAAAGAATTTCTAAAGATTTTCATAGTTTTTTATTTTTTTAATTATTATCTGTTTTCATGTTTGTGGTTTTTTGTTTTGTTTTTGTTTTTGTTTATCAAGATAGGGTTTCTCTGTGTGGCTCTAGTAGTCCCGAAACTGGCTCTGTAGACCAGGCTGTCCTTGAACTCAGAAATCTGCCTTTGCCTCCGGACTGCGGGGACTAAAGGCAGTATATAACCACCTGGCACATTGTTTTTATTTTTATTGTTTTAGTGCCAGAAAGCAAACCTAGGACTTTGAGCTGGGCACCCACTCAACCACTGAGCCCCGTGTTGGCTGCATTTGTCTGAGCTGGGTAACTTGTCTTTTTTTTCTGTGTTAACGATGGGCTTTGGAGACAGTGCACTATACACCCTATCCTCCCCCAGGTCTCGCACACCCACCTTACTCCATACCAACCCAGGCTTGTCTGTCTTTTTTTTTTTTTTTTTTTTTTTTTTTTGGAGCTGAGGACCGAACCCAGGGCCTTGCGCTTTCTAGGCAAGCGCTCTACCACTGAGCTAAATCCCCAACCTTGTCTGTCTTTAGAAGCTTGGGTCTTGGTGTGCACTGTGTATCGTTTTGAGGGGTGAGGTTTAAAAATATACAAAGTATAAAGATTCATGCAGATATGGTGGCTCCTCTCAAGCACAAGACAGAAGGATCATGAGTTTGAGGCTATCTCAGATATAAAATAAGTTCAAGACCAGCCTGTACTATGTCTAAATAGTAAGACAGCATCTCAACAAAATAATAAAACTAAGGTAAGGAGATAAAAGTAAAGTCTCAACAAAATACAAGATCTCGCCTGCTACGGTTCTTTGATTTCCTCCGTGTCTTTGCAGTTCCGCCAAGAGGCTTCTATGTTAATATCTGTAGAAAGATGTTTATATTTGACTGTACCATGATAAACCAGTGCCAGCTGGACTAGTTTAAATAAAACACGAATTTTACCCATAGTGGTCTTATGTCTTGTCCAGTGGGGTCACTATACCTTTTTTTTAATTAATTAATTTATTTATTTATTTATTTTGGTATATGAGGGAGGGTCTAACTCGGTCCAGGCTAACCTTAAGGGAAAATGGGTTATTTCGGCTTACAGTTTGGGAGCTTATACTGAAAGAGTTGGAATAACATGGTAACCAGAGCAGGTCAGCTGCGTGCACAGCCAAGAACTGGATAGCCACGAATAAGAAATAGATGTTTTAAAAACTTATATTTTGGGGTTGGGGATTTAGCTCAGTGGTAGAGCGCTTGCCTAGCAAGCGCAAGGCCCTGGGTTCGGTCCCCAGCTCCAAAAAAAAAGAAAAAAAAAAAAAAAAAAACCTTATATTTTTCCAATTGTGTGTGTGTGTGTGTGTGCACGCGCGCGCATGTGTGTTTAATGCCCTGAGGAGGCCAGAAGCATTCGGTCCCCTAGAGATGATGCTACGTGAAGCCACCTGACTCGTCTGCTGGAAAACGAGCTGTAGTTCTCTGGAAGAACAGATACTTGACCGGTGAGACTGGAGAGTAGTTTTTATTCCCGTGAAATAGAACTTGTGGAGAGAGCGAGCCCCTGAGGTCACACCTAGCGCTTCTAGGAAAGAGGAGGAACCACTGTCTCTTATTTTTGTGTCACATTGGAGATTAATCTGGGACTTCACCTGATTCCAGATGGAGGCTCTTCCCTGAGCTTAACCCCCCAACCTACTTGGTGGGGGGAGATGTCAAGTGTTATCACAGGAGACTGAGAGGCCCTGTGGGTTCAGAAGTGAGTTTGGGGTTTAAGGGTGAGTTGGAGAAGACTTAAATTTGCTGAAAAGACACAGATATGTGCATGTGGTATAGTTGTGTGCAAACATTCTGGTTTACTGTGGGATACGAAGGAAATGAAGTTAATGTAACTTCTAGTGCGTTAATTATAGATGTTGTAGTAGTTGTTGATCAGTTTTATTTAGCTAAAGCATTGTAATACAGAAAAACACGGCAGAAGCAAGCAACACCTAGTAACTGCCAGGAATAAACAGCCCTAACTGTCAATCACACCAGTAACTCATGACCACTCACAGGGGTACCCATTCCAGCCCAAGCAGGTTCCGTAGCTGCTGCTCAGCTAAAGAGAAGGCTATTTTGGCAGTCAGAAAAATTGTCCCCCATTGTGTCATAGAGGGCACATTATCACAAAGGTTAGGACACCTTCCTTGGCAAAGGCCAGACTAGACAAATTCCATCCAGAATTCTCATCTGTTTTCTGCTCTTCGTTCTTGGGGCCATCGGCATCAGTGGAGGTGGCTGGAGTGTCAGAGATGGTCACTGCCACCTCCACAAACCCTAACTACCCTTACACAGAGACCACTTGGCTTTAAAGTCTTATGGGCTTCATTGATAGGACTCTAAAGTGTGTGTGTGTGTGTGTGTGTGTGTGTGTGTGTGTGTGTGTGTGTGTGTGTGTGTGTGGTTGTGGGGATCAAAGCCAGGGACTCTTAGACCCTGGGTAAGTGCTCTACTGTGGAGCTCCGCTCAGTCCTTGGTGTGAGACGCTTATCTTTGGTTTTCAGGGCGGAAGGGATGACACCAATCCCCAGGAGTGGGGACAGCTCCAGAGGCCTCCAGCTGCCGCTTTTCCTTGACTGGTTGCTTGAGGCTCCCACCCAGGGACCTATTCAAATGCCTTAGTCAACTGGTTCCTGAGTCCCAAGCTGTCGCAGGACCCCAGCTGACTTCTTTATTTAACAAATTCTCTTTTTCTCAGGCTAGGGCTCCTCTCCCTCCTCTGTCTGGCAACTCTGCCTCCTCTTTGTAGTTCACCACCAGAACCTGTTTTCTCGCCACTATCACCGGGTTTTCGAAGATCGAGTTTATTCACCGCAGAATTAACCTTTTCCTTTACCCGAAGAAGCAAGTCCTTGCAATTCACTGAGCAAGGTCTGTGCTTCTGAGCTTGGGAGTTGGTACTGTCCAATTACAAAGACCCAGGCAAAGTCAATCCAGGGTGCTTGTGTTAGACCTAAGGAAAAAAGCCAGTCCCAAGACTGCCCAATTAAAGCAAACTTTATTTAGAGGTACACCGGGAACTGGCTAGCCCAGGTACTTGAGTAAAACAAGCTTGATTAAATTAATTAGGCCACGGTGGTTTGTGTTAGTGATCTTCCTTCTCTCATCTTTGGGATTAACATTTACTCCCTTGGGTTCAAAATGAAAGGGATAATAAAAACCAGAAAATCAAGGTAGATTTAACTTTTACACTCAGACACAAACTGGAGTGATACCCTCGTCTGGGGAGGAGAGACCAAGAAAGCAAGAGTTTCTAAGGAAAGAAAGGTGGGGAGAGGCAGGCTGGCCTGTGGATTCGTTTTTCTTTCACTTTCTCGAGAAGATGGCTTTTATGCTCAGCGAGTCTGTGAGGGAGAGAAGAAAATCCTTGGGTTCGCACCTTTCCTAGTCTTTGTGGTATCTGTTTCAAGCTCTTAAGGTGACTTATTACAGTAAATTAAAAATAAGTTATTTAGGGGCTGGAGGAATGGCTCAGCAGTTAAAAGCACTCTCCATTCTTCCAGAGCTCAATCCCCTGTAGTCAGAGCCGTTGGCTTCACCCCACTTGGTTGCCTCACCCCTGGCTTGCTTAGGCTCCTGTATGTATCTACGTGTGCTCAATACACACACACACATACACACACTCACTCACGTACACACACACACACACGTACACACACGTACACATACACATACTTACACACTCACTCACTCACGAACACACACACGTACACACACGTACACACACGTACACATACACACTCACACATACTTACACACTCACTCACGTACACACACACGTACTACATACACACGTTCACACACATACACACACTCACACATACTTACACACACTCACACAAGTACACACACACACGTTCACACACATACACACACACGTACACACACTCACACATACTCGCACACACTCGCACATACACACACACACACACAACAACGAATTGCTAAATAACACAAATTTATTATTTATTATTATTACGTGATAAATTATGATAACATAAATAAAAAAACAAACAAAAAAAAAACCAGAAAAAATGGTGGTAAAGACAGCACAGAGGCTGTCGAGTGTCTTTGAAGCTCACCAGTCATTTTCATTTCCCTATAAACCATCTACATCTCTATCACTAAAAAGGATAACAGGGGGTTAGCGGGAGATATTCTCTCTCTCTCTCTCTCTCTCTCTCTCTCAAGAATTGTTTATTTTATGTATATGAGTATACTGTCGCTGTCTTCAGACACACCAGAAGACGGCATCGGATCCCATTACAGATGGTTGTGAGCCCCCATGTGGTTGCTGGGAATTGTACTCAGGACCTCTGGAAGAGCAGTCAGTGCTCTAAACCGCTGAGCCATCTCTCCAGCTCCAATTGCCTCTTAATTTTCTGTAATATTTTATGGCTTTCATTGTTGCTTTAAGTTGAGAAGAACAGGAACAACAACAACAAAAGAAAAAACAAAGCAAAACAAATCAAATCAAAACAAAAAAACCCTTAATCTTTGGGTAAGCGAATGCCAGTGAGATCAAGGCCTACTTGCTCTGTACAGCGAGTTTCAGGCTAACCAGGGCTGCATTAACACCAGCAACACCAAAACAAAAACTGGGCCTACAAGATGTCTCATGGGTAGAAGTGCTTGCTACAAGCCTAGCTTGTGGACTTGAGTCCAATCTCTTGGGTCCACAAGGTGGAGAGAGAGAAAAACTCCACAGAGCTGCCCTCTGACCTTCGCACACAGGCAGGGGCATACACCTCTCCCCGACTTCCCAAAGTAAATGAATGTAATTATCATAGCAGTAACCCCTCAAACACAGCGACCCTCTTTAATCAATGTCCTGCTCAGCTACCTGGATTTCCTCCTTTCTCCTGGTTATTTTTGTTGCGGTTGCTGTCTTGGAACTCACTGTGTAGACCAGGCTGGCCTCAAACTACACAGATCTGCCCAACCTCTGCCTCTCTAGCGCTGGGATTAAAGGCCTGTGCCACCAAGGCCACCTAAAATGTCTGCTAAATCAACCATAGATAGAAATATGATCCTAAGCTTTAATTTTTCTTTTTCTTTTAGGATTTGTGTAAATAAACTAAAGCAAACAAACTCCCCTCAGATCTGACTGACTGTGCTTAGGCTGGGGGCCTGGTGCACATTTTCATGGAGACAACATGGTGGATAATTAAATACTTAGACTTTGGATACCGTCTTGCTTTTTAAAAAGATTTATATCATAATATTATTATTAGTGTGTGTGTATGTGTACGTGTGGATGTGTGGAAGAAACATCAGATTCTTTAGAATTGGGCTTACAAGTGTTTGTGAGCCAATGGACTTGGACCCTCTACAAGGTTCCTCTTGAACTCACTCTGTGGCCTTGAACTCACAGAGATCCTCCTGCCTTTGCCTCCCGAGTGCTAATCTTAGAGACTTACACCAGGAAACCTGGTTGACATAGGGTCTTTGTAAGCCCACACTCATTTTCTCAGTGGATGTGGTCATCGCTCTCTTCTCTTAGCCCACATGCTCAGGCTTATGTTAAAATCTTTGATGTTGGGTGATGTCACTCATGCCTTTAATCCCAGCACTTAGGAGACAGATGCAGGCTTGAGGCCAGCCTGGTCTACAAAGTGAGTTCCAGGACAGTCAGGGTTATACAGAGAAGCCCTGTCTTGAAATTCAAACCAAACAACCAACCAATAAACAAATCTTTATTCCTGGTAACACATGCTTTTAAATCCAGCACTCAGGAACCAGAAGCATGAGAATCTCTGAGTTTCAGGCCATCCAAGGCTCTATAAAAGACCTTGTCTTAAAACAAAATAAACAATAAAATACCATTAAATGCCAAAGTACTTCAAAGAGAAAAGTTATGAGGGTCTCATTATATTGCCTTGATTGGTCCTTTATGTCGAGCTCAAGGAGCCTCCCGACTCCGTCCTTCCTGTAGCCAAGACTACAGGTGTTAGCCACTATTCCTTGGCTTCCATGAACAGTTTCAAAGGCTAAATTAGCTTGTTCCTATTGCAGAATTCAGGCTGGAACCACATATGCTCCCAACCCACCCCCAAACTATTCCTCCAATCCTGAGATCTGGATCCTGAACCAGATTAGACTGTCTTGCCTTGGGCAGAACTACAGAAGTAATCCTACACTTACAGGAGGATCGCAGCTCCCCCTACTGGTCCCCTCTTGCTCACCAGTCTCTAAATTGTCTTCCAGCTGTAACTTCATGGCTAATGAGTGTAGAGATACCCAACATATTCCTCAGCTACGTGTGGTCTCAGGTGGCAATCAGTGACAAGGATGGGCTGGACAGACATACTTGGTGATCTGAAGGGTCTTCTCAAGAGTCAGAGAGCAAAGGAGAAAGGAATGAAAAGCTTAACAGAGGGCTGGAGAGATGGCTCAGCGGTTAAGAGCACCCAGAGGTGCTCTTCCAGAGGTCATGAGTTCAATTCCCAGCAACCACATGGTGGCTCACAACCAGCTGTAAAGAGATCCGATGCCCTCTTCTGGTGTATCTGAAGACAGCTACAGTGTACTTATATATAATAAATAAATTAAAAAAAAAAAAAAGAATCAGAGAGAAAAAAAAAAAAAGCTTAACAGAAAAAAACCAATTCTCAGATTAAAAAGAAATCATTTTTATTTTCTGTGTATGAGCATTTTGCACGTCTGCATATACATATGTATAGTTGTAAAATATATGTGTATATATTCATATGTGTGTATATATGCACACACATACGTGATACATAAAATACTGGTCCTATAACCTGTAAGGCCATTTGGGAGATAGAAGCAGGAAAGTCAAGGGTTCAAGGGTATTCTTTGCTGCATAACTAATTTGAGACCAACTTGTGATACATGACATACACACACACACACACACACACACACACACACACACACACGCACAAAGGAAAAGACAAGAGTAATCACTAATGAGACAAAAATCACTCATTATCCCCACACAGCTGAGTCCAGTGACAAACCTTTTCAGCGTGAGGAAATCAGTCACTCCATCATGAAAACAATTCTGATTCAGGCACTAAGATAAAAATCAATTAGCTGCAAAGAGGGTTAATGTTTAACTCCCTTGGGGAAACATACCCTCTTTATAGATGTTAGTGTGACTCTGTTCTTCTGAAGGCTCCTGTTTCTGGATTTACGAGGACATTAGACTTCTCCTGCTCCAAGTATATCATCAGCATCTTTTGTCTGTAACCTTTCTAGTGTTAGCCACTTATGAGAAGGCCCACCTTTCCGCTAAGCAGCAGAAGGCGAAACTCCCACTCTGAGTGTCCGGAAGCCTCCCTTCTCTCATAACTATTGATCTTAGAGTAGTCTCTGTGTGTTCTAATGCAACAATCTATTCTTTCATTTAAAGGGCTGGAGGACTGCCCGAGGCAGGTCTCAAACATTGTACTAGGTTGAATGTTGTGATGGCTATTCCTGGTTGTCAACTTGATTACATCTGGAATGAACCACAATCCAGAAATGGAGAGCATGTTACCCAAATTTTGAAGTAGGAAGTCACGAATCTTTGATCCAGGTTTTTAAAAAAAATAAATTATTTTATGTATGTGAGCACTCTGTTTGCATGTACACCTATGCACCAGAAGAGGGCATCGGATCCCATTACAGATGGTTGTGAGCCACCATGTAGTTGCTGGGAATTGAACTCAGGACCTCTGAAGGAGCAGCCCATGCTCTTAACCACTGAGACATCTCTCTGGCCCTGATTTTTTTTTTTTTAAAACAATCCTTAGATCAATGATGTCACTTAATCCTTCCAACTTGGCTTTTTAATTCTTGCTTTGACTGTAAAAGTAGAGAAATTGTCCTGCCCTTTTTGTTTTGTTAGGATCCAGGAGTCACCCCACAATCCACTCAAACACCAAGCTCAGTTAGACAGGGATGGTTTACTGAATGCACACCCCAAGACTGATCTATCAGGGACACAGCTCAGATGTGGGAGCTGGAAGTTGCAACCACGGATGTTGTCCAGGGTCAGTTTATATAGGGAGAAAAACCATAATGAGCTCATAAGCAGATACAGAGGAGGCCTCGGAGTGGTTGGCACAATTCCACGTTTCTTTAGACATAACAGTTCAACCTGACCTCTATCTTGCTCGACCCTGAGTGAAGGCTATGGCTGGGAAATTTCCAAGCACAGTCCTCAAAACATGATAGCAAACCTCTGAGCATAACGGGTATAGAGTCAATTTGACCTTGCTCTAAGCCAAACTATTTTTCTGTGCTTATAGCCAAGCTGCATTTTACGTCAGTAATATGGCATGGCTGGCAGACAAGAAGCAAAATGGCTACCATTATGCCAGGGAGGCAGGGCAGGGAAGCTACCTTCATCAGTGTTTTTGTTTTTAAACTTTTTCATTTGTTTTGCTATTTTGAGACAGGCTTACCCTAGGTAGCCTTGGCAGTCCTGGAACTTGCTCTGAAGACTAGGATGCCTGAAACCTCAGAGATCACCCTTCCCTCTTCAATACAAGTGCTTGGATTAAAGGCCTGTATCACCATGTCCAGCTTTTAAAACATTTTTTTTTTTTTTTTTTTTTTTTTTTTTTTTCAGGAGCTGGGGACTGAATCCCCTGAGCTAACCCCCTAAAACATTTTTTTTTTTTTTTTTTTTTTTTTTTTCTTTTTTTTTTTTCCGGAGCTGGGGACCGAACCCAGGCCCTTGCGTTTCCTAGGCAAGCGCTCTACCACTGAGCTAAATCCCCAACCCCCCTAAAACATTTTTAATGATTTATTTATTCCTATCTTATGTGTTGGTGTTTTGCCTGCATGTATGTCTCTATGAGGGTGTCAGATCCCCTGGAACTGGAATTACAGGCAGATGTGAGCTACTTGGGTCTCCGAAAGGGCAGCCGGTAGTCATAACTGTCTGAGACATTTCATCAGTCCTGTGATAATTTTTTATTATTTTGTTTTGTTTTTCAAGATAGGGTTTCTCTGTATAGCTCTGGTTGTTATGGAACTCACTCTGTAGACCAAGGTAGCCTTGAACTTGAGAAGATCCACCTGTCTGCCTTCTGCCTCCTGAGTGCTGAGGCAGGAAGTTACAAATCCAATCTGGGCACACCTTCTTCTGGAAGCCTATATAAGGACAGGGAAGAGGGAAGCTTTTGCATATTGCCTGTTTGTCCTCACCATGCCAGTACATACATCGATTCCTTTACCACATCACAGTCTAAATCTTCAGTCAGCATATACAGAAGATTGGCAGAGACATCCAGCCTTTTTAAGTCTACAAGCAACTACTGGAGTTTTGGACTTTCTGTTCACAGCCAGCCATTTTGGATTAGCTGGCCTGCAACCTTTAGGTCATTCTAACAAATCCCTTTTTTATTTATAGAGAGATGCATTCTATCGGTTCTGTTACTCTAGAGAACACTAATACATCGCTGTTCTCATATATGTGGTGGGTTCCAATGAGGATGGTAGGACGTGAAATTCCAATTATTTATTTTTTTAATTTATTCTTTTATTCTTGAGACAGGGTTTCTCTGAGTAGTCCTGGTTGTCCTGGAAACACTTTGCAGACCAGACTGGATCAGACTCAGAGATCTGCTTACCTCTGCCCCGAGTGCTGGGATTAAAATTACCTGCCACCAGCTCCCAGCTGCAACTAAGCTTTTCTGATAGGCAGGGAAGGATCATCCTCCTCTCCTTCACAGAACCACGATCTAAGGAAAGTTCTGGAATGAGAAGTCTTTATTTGAAAGCCAAGTGTAGGAGGAGCACACTCCTCTAATTCCAGCGCTGAAAAGGCAGAGGCAGGACTGCCAGGTTCTGGGTGGCCAGCTTGGTCTACATAGTGAACTTAGACTGGTATGTCCCCTCTAAAGTCAATAAGCCCACTGGACACGATGATGCACCCCTTTAATCTTTACACCGAGGGGCTCCAAGCCAAGGAGACCCAGTCAATATTCGTAGCCCACAGTCAGCGGCACTCACGGATGAAGGTGTGGGGTGGGAACAGGTGCATCAGAACAAGGGCTGGGAACAGAGGGTAAACCAACCCAAGGGCAGCAACTCTGCACTGCAGGCTGAGAGGGAATTAGCTGCTTGTGCACCTCTAGGAGATGGTGGATCTGTGGAAAAGCCTGAGAAAGATATGGAGAAAAACAGGGAGAGCCAAGAGCAATGTGGAAAGCCCTCTCCTGCTAGCCCATGTAGGAAGTCCTGCTAATCTCGACTGCTGGTTTGTAGTTGGGTCTCAAACTTGCTGTCTACCAGAGGGCCAACCTTTACTTATGTCCCTGGCTCCATCCACCCCACGAGTGCTTGCTCTACAATCAATCTGGTCTGTGCAGTGCTGGGGGTTTGGGGTTTGAACTCAGGACTCTGAGCCCAAAGGATATTCTACCAAGTGAGTATTCCAAGCCCCACAGCCATGATTTAAAAGTGGTTTTTTGTTTATTTAAAGCCCAATGAGAAAGATCAAGATGGGGGAAAATAAGCTCATGACAGGACACATACATTCAGAAGTTTTATTTCAAAACAGAAACTACAGTAACATGAATAGAAAGTGTATATGAAGATATTCACAAGCTGGCCATAGGCAAATGTAAAACTCCACCCAGCATTTCTGTCATGGAGGAGCACAAGAGGCTAGGTTACAGAGGAGTCACCTTTCCCAGCAAAGCCCCTCTCCCTAGCAATGTGAGTTTTTAAATCCAAAGTCTCAATGGCCACAGGGAATGAGTACTGGAATGGAGCACTGAGATACCGCTCTATGCAAGGGCTCGCCTAAAGGGTCTGTAAAGTGTGTAAGCACCGAGGAAGGACAGTGGGATCCAGTGACCTATGCAAAAGGGGTGAGGGTCATCAGGGCTGTCTTCGTTTATGGAAGTGGAGGAGGGGATGGTTGGGAAGGTGTCTGTGACCTATGTAGGGCGGGAGGGAATCTTGGCATTGCTCCCAATATACCAAAACGCCATGTTTCTTCCTGTCACTTTAAATAAAGCCTCACTCCCTCTGTCCACAGCTGGCTCTTCAGGAGCCACTGCCCTGACCTCATACTTTCCCATTGCGCCTCCTAGCTAGAGTGAGGCAGAGCCTTCCATCCTCAGACCTCAAGGAAGCACACCTTTCCAACAAGGCCAGGGAACCCGAGATTGGCATCTAATCCTGGCTGCAAACACCACCCACCAGAGGCAGTGCTGCTCTTGTACACAGGGTTGAGTTCCAGTAATCGATCAAAAGAAAGCTACAGGAGCAAGGGGACCAGGGACTTCACACCCAGAGCAAAGTGACAGTGCAGACATTCATGTCCTCAAGTGTGGACACTGCACATTTACTCACACTGCCCCTAATGTGTGTAAGCAGAGTCAAGGCCCCTTGAGCGTGTAGCACAATAGCACAGGAACGAGGAAACAAGGGCAGCCTGAGACTGTAACAGACATAGGCTAGCATGCCATGACCTCAGAGCGACAATGCTCAGGTAATTAATAGTCATTCAGCAAAAATCCTCTCCCAGAGCTGAGGTAACAAAAATCCAAGTTAGCTATGAATCCCTTTAAACCAAAACAAAACAAATCAACACATAAAATCTCTTAAAAAACAAAGTTGAAAAGAATAATGTCTCTCAAGAACTACGGTCTTTGTGTCTCTCATCCATTTGGCTCGCTCACCAGTGTGGTAATGGGAGTGACCCACAGAGAAGAAAAGGTGAGTTCACAGGACGGAGAGGGTGTTTGGTCCAGGGAAAGGAGAGGTTTGTGGTGAGCCCTCCCTGTTCTGGACTCCAAGTAACATAAAAATCCACCGATACCAATAACTACAAAGCCCACTTTAGTAACAAGCCTAGATTTTAGTAACACTACATAAAAAACTATAACCTTAAAAGGAAAGGCCCAGAGAAAGCCATGAGCCTTTTGGTACAGACATTGTCTTCTGAGAAATAACAAGGGAGAGCCTCCCTCCAGTAACAATGGCGGTGGCTCAAGGCCACCAGTAAACATCCGTCCTCCCTCCCTGTTGTACCCTCTCTCTCTCTCCAGCACCAAACTTTCTTTCCTCCAGAACCTCCTTTAAAACACCTCCCTCCAACCTCAATTTCGTCACTCTTTCATTATTTGGTAAAATTACACTTAAAAAAATAAATATTTATGCAATTCAACCTGAAGATAAAATAAATAAAACTCAAGTTATTTTGCTGTGCAGAGCTGTATCAAGTGAGGAGGGCTCCCTTGTTCAATCCCCAGGGCCCTCCACACTGGGTATGAAGATCTGTTTCCTGGCAAGCTAAGGTGGTGGTGGGGGCAGTGCTGCACCCCACTCCTACTCCCTAGTTGTCTTAATGAGCAGGTTTTAGAACCTAAGGGGAGCTGTGGCCCCTCCCCTCCCAATATGAAGGTAGGCTTACTTGGTCTCTCCCGATTACAAGAGAAGTATCCCCCAGATCAAACACTTAAAAGCCATTGGCGATTTGACCAACCCCAGCATGGGGTGCAGCTGAGTTTTCATGGAGTGTGTGGGGTGTGAATAGCAGCGCTCAGAAGCAGTCCTGGTTCATCCTGATGAGGTCTCCCCACTTCAGGGGAGGTTGCTTTCCACAGTGGAGGGAGGTGAGGGAGGAGGTCCGGCTCAGGCATTGCCAGGGGTCTCCTTGACAGGCTGCATGCTGTTCAACTCCACACCAGCAGAGCCTTTCCCAGACTGCGCCTGCCCCTCGAAGGCCCGGGTAATGTCCTCGAAAGTCCTGCCTTTGGTCTCTGGGACTTTGAAGAAGGTGAAGATTAGGAAGAAAACGAGGAAGGCAGCGAAGATGATAAAAACGTAGGCTCCCAAGTAGGCCTAGGAGAAGGGACAAAGAAGGCTGCTCACTGGTGGGTGACTTTCATACAAGCGTATCCACATTGTGTGTTCATCAGTACGAGGGAGCCTCACATTTCTATCTGACTGGCCTTAAGCTACAAGTCTTCCACAATGAACAGCACCACTGGCCGGTTCACTTACGATGCCACTATGCATCTCTACAATGAATGTCATTCTTCTTTCTAGTCACCAGAACCACCTGCTCCCAAACACTTCCTGTGGATCTCTCTCCGGCTGTGCTCCTGGTCTTTGAGGTAGGGCCTCATGTTTTTAGCGCTGGCTGTCCTGGAACTCACTATGGGACTATACTGCCCTTGAACTCAAGAGATCCATCTGCCTCTGCTTCCTGAGTGCTAGGACCGGAGAGATGTATGTCTCGGTGGTTATGATAGCCGAGCGCTCTTCCAGAGGGCCCAGGCTCTGTTATTCCCTGCATCCACAAGGCAACCCAGGCACTAAAGTGGTGCACAGACACACACAGGCAAAACACATAAGAAAAAAAAAAGTGTCACCGCTTCTGGTCCTTCTGGGGATCTTTGATATTAAGACAAATGATCCACAATGTTTAAAATACAGCTGTGTAGAAAAGACTCATGGGAATAGGAAATGGTTCTATAAGAAATCAGCCCCAGGTCATTTTCTAACAGGAAATCCTGAAGACTGCCTACCTAGCACTTAGGAGCACCCAGGAGCACTTGGTTCTCAGTGATGACTGAAATGATGATTTCAACATTGGTCTGAGAAGTTTGGGTACCTGGCACTGCCCTTCTGTTCTTACGCTGTCTCAGGCCCAGTTTCCAGGTTTCCCTCTTTTTTTCTTTTTTGATACAGGGTCTCAACTGTAGCCCAGGCTGGCCTCAAACCTCATAACCACTCCTCTTGCCACAGCCTCCCAAGCTCTGAGATGGCAGCCATGAGCCCTGCCCGGCTCATCCTTCCTCTCTCGTTTTCTTGAGAACGAAGCAGCAAGTATTTATTTAAGGTGCTCCACACAATCACTTCCCCTGGAGCGTGACCCCTACCAAGGTGCCCCCTACCAAGGTGCCAAGGTGAATCTTACTTGTGTTGGACTAAGTCTGCTGGTTTGTGAGAGACCATGTTTAAGTTTACTTACCGCAGCCGAGGGGAAGAACATTCCCACCAAAAAGTTGGAGGTCCAGTTAGAACAGCCAGCCACAGCCATGGCAGCTGGTCGGGGGCCCTGGCTGAAGAGTTCAGCCACAATAAACCAGGGAATGGGGCCAGGGCCAATCTCAAAGAAGGCCACGTAGACCAAGATAGCCACAATACAGACAAAGCTCATGGCTTCATATTCATCCTGCAAAAGGAAACAAAAGCAAAGCCCATTTAAATGCAGCATGACATAGGGGTCCATTTTCAGAGCTGTGGTCTAAAACGGTCACTCAACTTGGGAGTCAAAAGCCCAGGGCTTCTGAATCCAAGCTGTAAGACCTGCCTTCTCACTCCACACCAAGACCATTTCAACATCTGTGAAATGGAACTATCTCAAAGGGATTTCTGGTTTGTTGGTTTTTCACAAGGTTTCTCTGTGTGGCCCTGGCTGTCCTCAAACTCGCCAAGTAGCCCTGGCTGGCTTCAAACATGTAGAGCACCGCCTGCCTTTGCTAAGATTGAGATTACAAGGTGTGTACTATACAGCCAAGGTCTGGCCTTCAAGATGACTGTTAGGAATTAAATGAGATATGGCTTGCAAGATGGCTCAGCAGATAAAGGTGCTCGTCATCAAGCCTGAGGACACTGCTCAGGTGACCCAGACCCACATGGTACAAAGCAGCTGGGAGAGGAGACACTCAAGGCCATCCTAGGTTGCATACGCCTTTGCCTTAGAACTGAAATCGACAATGCGTCTTACGAGTGGGATTACATGCACCACCACAATACCCATTTACCTATCTCTAAAGGCACACCTTCAATAAATTTGACTTTATTGATGACCTCGAAGGTCAATACCCCAGCCCCTGCCACAGAGAGTAAACTGGCCTCACCCAACCCCATCCCTTCCTCCACTCCTAGAGCACTCACCTTCAGTAACAGAGAAATCGTCATGAAAACGGAGCAAACAGCCATGCCTCCCAGGCCTATCATGTGCAGGGTTCTCCTTCCTGCCCGCTCCACCAGGAACAGCTAGAAGGCAAGACATGTCTGACTCCACGAACACGAAGTGAGCAGGAAGCTACGACTGCCTCACTCGTCTTCAGGCACAGCTAGTCTTCCCACACTTCCCCTTTCCCACCGGCTCTGTCTGCTGGGGGAGTGAAGATCACTTACACCCGCCATCCAATAGCATTTTTCCCAGGGGAAAACAATAAAATGGTTTTAACTAGAAGGAATTCTTGTTTCTAGTCCCCGTGCCCCATGCAAACTGTCCAACTTACAGAGACTACAGTGAAGATAGTGTTGACCACACCCGCTCCAATCGTGGCATAGATGGGCTCCTGGACACCCGCATCCTGGAAGATTCCCGTCGAGTAATAGAACACCTAGAAGGAGACAGAAGCGGCATCACCGATGGACCGCACCCCAGGAACGCTGGAGTCCTTGGCCAGCGCATGACCGCTGCACCCTCTCCTTCCCTCCCATTGTTCCCCTGCTTTAAGCCTCAGCCCCACTCTTTATTGGGCTTTTTTCTTTGGGGGCTGGGGTAGGAGCAGGGGTTAACAAATGTTACTTTGTAGCCTCTGCCTCTCTAGTGCAGGAATTACAAGACCGTCACACCACGCCCACCCAGCCCCATCACTTTCTTATGTCTACTTTGCTAATCAGACATTAAAGTCTTAGTCTTTCTTTCTCTTGTCTCCTTTTGGTTGTTGCTTTTGAGACAAGGGCTCTCTATGGAGTCCTGTCAAAGAACTCACTTTGTAGACCTTCCCCCTGTTGGGATTAAAGGTGTCAGTCACCATGCCCAGCTGGCTTTACTTTTTAAGAAGTTAAATCCAAACCACTTTCCTAAGAGACTCAGGAAAAATACTTCCCTGCAAGTTTGGGGTAGAGTATATATACCCAGGCCAAACTCTGCTGGTTGAATAAAGTGGGAGTTAGTCCAGTAATGAATTCAGTGAGGTGGGACAGGGGCAGTTTGCGGTCTTTTGGGTCCTGTTTTGCAGGATCAGTGTGGGGCAGCCTGGAGCTGGTGCTGTACCAGGAGAGTGCACATTCCCGAGGCTGTGTGCATCCTGGCTTTCACAACCATCCCAGCCCTGCAGGTCCCCGGCTGTGCTCAGCATTATTCGTTTTACTTTAGTAACATGTGACTATGCTATCATTTTCAAATAAGGAAATGAGTGGGGTCTGTCAAAATTCCTTGGGAGAGTAAAGGTGAGGAGTCCTGTAGGAAGCTTTTCAAACTAATGCTCAGATTTGGGTCCTGCCCCCCACACCTCTTTCCTTGGAGAAAGTCTCACACAGCCAAGGCTGGTCCTCAACTCTATATTTGAGAGTTATCTCGAACTCCTCATCTTCCTGCCCCTACCTTCTGAGTGCTGGGACTGTAGCCATGGGGCCCTACCACACCAGATTTACATAGTGCCAAGGATCAAACCAAAGGGCTCGTGCTTGCTAGGAAAGCACCCTGCCAACTTATCTACATTGTTTTTTTGTTTTTTGTTTTTTGTTTTTTGTTTTTAAAGCTCCAGTTGGCCTGGGTGATCCTGTCTCAAGCTCTGAAATTACAAAACTAGGACTGCTACTTCCGGCTTTCCTATTGTCATGGGGTTCTGACTATTGCTGTTGCTATTACTGTATTGTAGCTCCTGCCACTGACCTCGAATTCCTGGGTGTGGGCACTAACTAATGACCCTCCTGTTCCAGCTTCTGGAGTAACTCCAGTCTACAGACACATGCCAACCTGCCTACAACAGCAAGTGATTTCGGGAGAACATTGCCGGGCGTCTCCAGGCCAGGCCCACGGCAGATACTCACAGCATTGATCCCAGAGAACTGCTGAGACAACTGGAGGACAATGGAGATGAGAAGGGGCTGGAAGTAGCTAGGAGACTTAAAGAGCTCCAGCACAGTGACCTGCTTCTCCTGTGACATCCTGATACTCTCGTCTTTCATCTCCTGGATCTCCTGGATCACATCCGGGGTGCCCCACAACCGCTGGAGGACTGGGGAAAAGAGGCAAAAAGAATAAGGTACTGTGTGTGTTCCCCATCCCCTGCCATCAAATTGTTTCCTGTCAGTCAGCCGGCACCTAGAGCATCCATCTTTGCTTGTCTTCCTACTTCATTCTCAGGTTCTGACTCAGACATCAGTGTCAGAACATGGTCAAATGAATGACCATGGTCAACAATGCCTTGGGGAGCTGTGAGGAGAGGCGCCAGGAAAAAAGGCAGAGTGTCTTGTACTCAGGTGCATTTTGTTCCTGGATTGTTCTTGGACGTGACTCTGTGCCTCCTGTGACTGACATTTACAATGAATTTACAAGACGTGCTTATTCTTGTTGGATGTCAGATCATACCTACAGGACCCAATCTGGTCAGTGTGCCCTGAGTCTGGGCTGGCCTCTGCCTTGCTTTCATGCTTTCCCAGATATAATCTATAGCCCGTGCCAGGCAATTGTGTTTAAAGTGGTCTGCCCTGAGAAAGATCTGAGAAAGGGCTGCTCTGTTAATATTTGTATGTGCTTCCTGGTGTTTATTTACATGTTTGTCTGAACTCAATTGGATCACTGCTTTCTTTGCCACAGTTGTCTTCAAATCCCTGCTCTCTCAGTCACAGATCTGGCCAGGTCAGCAAAAGTTCATAATCGGAAAACTCTTCATGCACACAAAGATCCAGGAAGGGGAGGTGACAAGAAACACACCCAATGTACTCCACCCTTAACCACCCACAAAACCAAGCTCGAGGGGACACACAAGCAGCACTCACTCTCCGTCGCTTGGTCTTCCTCCTTTCTGTTAATGAGCAAGAACCTTGGACTCTCGGGGCAAAACGGAAGGGCTGCGCTCTGTAGGATAGCTGGAATGATGGTTAAGCCCAGTAATCCAGGCCACAGCTCCTCAGAGCCCAGAATAAAGTCCAAACCAAAGACCTTGAATCCAGACAAAGAGAATGCTTAACTCCAATTACATTTCTATGCCATAAATGCACTATTTAAAAAAAAAAAATCACTTATCCTTTCACTATAAATAGGAAAGGGAAAACAAATTGTTTCTATTCCTTTCTGAGTCCTGCCTGCATCATTAGGTACCATATGAACTACTAATGTCTGAAACATACATATAAACACAAACACGCATGCTAGATCTAGATAGACGGTTTCATGTGTGTCAGCTCATTCATGGAGCACAGAACTGACGTCCATTAAATATGTAAAACTGTAGGGTACCTGAGCCACCAGGATCCCAACAACGATGCCCAGCTGGTTTAGCGTGCCAAATGCACCCCGTAGGGCAGTGGGAGACACCTCTCCAATGTACATCGGCACAAAGCCCGTGCACAGACCACAGAAGACGCCAATAATCAGGCGGCCCAGGATCAGCATTTCAACCGACTCCGCTATCTTGGCGAAGCCCATAAGGCAACCCCCAAGGATGGCAATCAGGTTGACTAGAAGCATGGAGTTGCGTCTGCAAGGTTAAAGACAGAGTGGTTAGAACACAAGAAAGTCCCTGTAGCTTTAAATCTCTCTCCCTTTTGCTGCTGTGGATTTGAGGGGACCACCTCAACACTGTACTATACCTCACGGCTTCTTTTTATTTAAAAAAAAAAAAAAAAAAAAAAAAAAAAAGCACTGCGTTGTGTGTCCAGGTGCCACATGTGGTACTCAGAGGACAACTTTGAGGCTGGCTAGAGCTAGTTCTCTCTCCACTTTTCCGTGGATTCCAAGGTCTCCCCTCAGGTCATCCGGCGTCATAACACATGCTTCTCCGCACTGAGCTACCGTTCGAGCCCCATTTTCTCACATTTCATTATAGAACTCATACTGCCAAGATGGTAGGATATTTAGTGCAACATCAGCTGTATCAGTAGTTAAGGGCTAATTAGTACTAGTAGTTAGTTACTGAAAACTGCTGTGACTAATGCTTTACAAGCTAAGGTGGCACCAAAGTCACTGACACAGCTTAGAGACAGAAAGACTAGCCCCAAGAACCGTCAGCGGCCGAGGCAGGCCGAGGCAGCTCGGAATTCTGGCAGTTAAAAAGGTCCCATCCTGCAGCCCCGGTCAGCCCCACACCCAGATCCACCTGCTTGGCCTCCTGAGCACCACCAGGCCTAGTGCACCTTTGCCCTTTGCTCCAATAGACCAATAGGTTATAAGGGGAGCTGGGAAAAACGATACACGATTCTCATCCCTAGAGGCTCACTTAATTGGCTTCTAGTATGATGTATCACTGGGCTTCCTAAAAGTCCCCCTAGGGAATCCTAAGTGTGCAGTCAAGGTGCACAAATACCATAAGAGGGAAAAAAATAATTTAAAAATCTTGGGTGAAAAAAAAAAGTTATGACAGGCTGTGGTCCCAGCACTCGGGAGGCAGAGGCAGATTTATTTCCGAGTTCAAGGACAGCCATGGCTACACAGAGAAGCCTTGTCTCAAAAATACAAAAAACAAAACCTCCAAAACAAAACAAAATGAAAACAAACAAAAAAACTCCTGACCTTAAAAGAAGTTTAAGGAACTCCATAGCTGACCCCACTCTAGCAAGATTAATGTAGCCTAGGAACTAAAATGGGAACTTTGGAGACAAGGGCTCACACAGCAGGTCTCTAGGCTAGGTGGGTTAGCTTTCTCTGAGTATAAATCAATATATTCGCACGAGCTCCATGCTGTGTCCCACGTAACCAGTACATTCCTTGCTCCAGTGTGTGACCAGTACCTGCCAAAGCGGTTGACAAAGAGTCCGACAGAAAAAGAGCCAATCATGCCCCCAACGGAGAAGATGGCCACACATAACGACCAGAGCGTGGTCAGCAGCCCCTCGCTTGGTAGGTCTTCCAACCGCTCTTCCAACGTGTAGTTAAGAAAGTCCTTAATGATCTGCATGAGAAAATGCACAGTGTGAGGACAGACCATTAAATCTGGATGAGGCTAAAAATACAAGGATGGGTTCTTCAGAGGACAGGAACAGGAGGGAGGAGAGGCACGTGCTTGGAAAAGGGCATCACCCTAAACATCCAGTAGGTGGCAGCACAGATGCTCGAAGGGGCACCCCACCCAGTCACGACTTCCCACATTCTTAGTAATCCCTGAGGAATAATATAGGAAATGGATCACAACTTGGTGAGAGGGCAGAGCTTCTTCTGCAGTATACTAGCCCTCCCCCATCTTAACCAGGCATCTTAAAGTTGCAATCCTACTTAAAAATAAGTTTGGTATTCTTTTCATCTAGGTCCCTCCCGACACTCACTGTCTCAGGCGCATTGATGACTCCGGTGTTGTAGCCAAACTGGAAAGAACCGATTGTGGCAACAGTAACAGCGAACACCAGAGATGGGGTCACCTAGAGAGAAGACAAGGGGAAATAGCTCACAAACTTAGACTAGTGACTTTCTTCCTCTTTCCAGTGATGCCTGGTTGGCGTCCATCTTAAGGCACTCCTCTGGCCTTTGCTTAGAATGCCAGGATTTCAGGCACATTTGGAGAGAAAGACCTCATGAGGAATTTAAGTCAATTCTTTTGGCCTGGTCTACATAGCTCGTACCAGGCCAGCCAGGTTACACTGTGAGACCCTGTTTAAAAAAAAAAAATCACCAGCCGGGCCAGGGTAGTACACAACTGTAATCTCGGCACTCAGGAGACCAACACCATAGGAACTTGAGTTCAAAGTCTGCCTGAACTCAATTTCTCTAAAGAAAAGGCGTCCAAAAGCCTCACCAGATAGGAACAGGTACCTGACTGCACTAGGGAACAGTAAATGGAGGGTGTGGTGGCTCATGCCCACGATACCAGGCTGAAGCAGGAGGATAGAGGATAGGAGGAGTTCATGGCCTGCCTGGGCTACCATGAGACCTTGTCTCAAAACATAACAGACTCAACCCCCCAAAGCATAGAGGGCAGGGCCAGACTCCATGTGGTTCAGCACGTCTCACAGACTGTGGAGGCCAGAGCAGCCGCAACAGCACGGTGACTGGGATGCTCAACCCCCCACCCCCTACCCCTCATCCCCCGGGCAAACACCATGAATTCCTGCTTTCTCTCCTCTCCCACCACCCACTTCTACTTTCAGTCATCTTCCCCTCCTCTGAGACAAGGTTCCACACTCTGTATCCTAAACTAAGCTCAAATTCAGCTCCTCAAGTGTTAGATCATAAGTGTGAGCTGCTATGCCCAGATTTTATTTTTTCGTATCTCTAGACTACCCAACCTTCCAGCAACATCCTGGGCCCTCTTGAGAGTCTTCCTGTTCTCTAAATATGGTACTATTCTCCACCCGGCTGGGCAGAGTAGAGTGCCTGCTTATTTTGAACACAATATTAGGAGCCATTTTTAGCGGAGCAGAATCAGGAAGACAGCTCTCTCACCTTGCTGGGAAATCACTCAAGTGGGCAAGGCAACTCAAAACTGGAGTCTGAGGCCGAGCTCTTTGGCTTGCCACAACCTCTCTTAAGGTCACTCGGGTGGCAGGCTGGGAGCATCTACCAGGGAGCTGACCTTCCCAGCAGCTTCCCAGCCTCCCGGTGGTAAGTGCTGTCCCTTCCAGGCGCTCTGTTAAAAGCCCTTCCTTGTAGTAAAAGCCTCTTTTCCAAATATTCCCTCTTTTCTCCTGATTTTTTTTTTCACGGTCTCTTAATTTACTTTATTTTCAATCTTCATGGAAATGCCCTTTCCCTTAGAAATACTGCGTCCTCCGCCCACACTAACACAGACACATCCTGCACTCACCACAGTAAGGACAATTGGACTTCCCTCTCCACAGTACCGGGGATCCCAAGGACGGATGGCTGGATGCCGAACTGCAAACCCAAGCCAACCCCAGGTCTTCTCAAGGTCTAATGCTTTCCCAAGCCTTCCAGCTGGCTCCGAGACCCACGGCTCATCCCCGCGGCCAAGTCCCTGCCCTCTTCGCTCTCATCTCCGCTACCTCAAACACAGCCGAGAGGCAAACAGCTTAAGTGACTTTCACATGATAGGAAGGTGTCGGGAAGGATCCTCATCAGGTATTGGGATGCCTGGAACTGTAACACTAGTACCGACTGCTGGAGCTGGTCTGAAAAGGCCTCCGTTTGGATGGCGCGGTGACTTAGGAGAAACCGGAGCGTGGCGGTCCGCACCAAGACCTGCCTCGGTGAGGACCCCAAACCAGCAAAAAAACAGCCAGCTCTTACCTTCGCTGTCCCCATGGTCCCAACCTAGCTCTCAAGTCTTAAGGTAGATCTAGAGGTATCCAGCCAATGTCCTTCCTCCGCAGCAAGTTTCCTTCAGGTCCTCAGCAGCGGCTCTCAGAAGGGTTGAGGACCATCATCACAAGCCGGAGCCCAGCCTACCTATTTATAATCTCTGCAAGGGGTGGAGCCAGCAGCCCACTCCAATCTTTAACCTATAACCTCTGGAATTCAGTGACCTCTGTTATCTGATCTTCACCGCTCCACCCCCCAGGGCCCTCGTCTTTGCAAGCAATCAACCGCCATCACCCCCTCCTGCTTTTTACCACATCCTCCCCTTGGTTTTTTTTTTCCCCCCTCAAAGCGCTTCCAAATTCCTTCCCTTTTTCAAGAGCCGACAACCTTTTTGTTTCACAGAAAAAAATACTAAAAAAAGTTTGGAGGGCGGGCAAATTTGAAGGCGCTCGGGAGGGGATGAGTCGGAAGCTAATCTATGTAAGGCAGATTTGAGTGAGTGCTGCTTTAAAGCCATCCCAGGAGCAGAAAGCAGATTTAGAATGCGTTTTCCTTATAGGCTGGGTGTGCCCGTTTTGAAGGAGGGAAAGGCAAGGCAGCTCAAGAAAACTTATCCGGGTGTGAAGGCAGAATTGGATGATTGGAGCCTGACCAACGCTCCCAGAAGAATCAAGTGAGGCACAGAGTGCCGATTCCTCACCACAGCATGTGCCACCCCACCCGTCGTCAATACTGCCACTCTCACCTCTGTTAAGAGATTAGCAGCATCTAGAAACACAATAAATACCAAATTCAACTTCCAGATATTTGCTGAGTGCACACCTCTCCAAGAGAAAAAGAAAAGAGGTGGGGTGGAGGCGTAGCGCAGGGAGTGGTATAGATAGCACTTGCTTAGGCTCTAGGTGAAACGCCCACGACAATCTAAGGCAACTGATTCTAACGGAAGGAATGTTTGCTAAAATACTATTAGCTGGAGGTTGTGTGTTTCTCGAAAGACAAACTTGAGACGAATATCTGACTACCACATTGTACAAGAAACCTCAAAAATTAGGTAGGTGAAATGAGAGCTTGGAGAGGCCAGTGACGGCCTGCAGGAGGCAGGCGCGATTTCAGGTGAGTTCCAGAGTGGAGCAGCAAGCAGCTGAGCATGTGATAAACCCGTGAGACCCAGGCTCTCCGCTCTGTCTGACTCCTGGTGGGGGGAGGGGAGGCCACCCCTCCCCCGAAGGGTGGGTTGGTGTAGGCACGAGGAAGGAAAGGCATCTTGGCCAAAGATGGGCTGAACTGAAGCAAACCTCGTCCCCTCTCTCCTTAAATGAGGGTCTTTCCCAAAACGGATGCTTGCTGAGAAAACTGAGGTGGAGTGAACCGAGAAACCTGTGGCTGCACCCCGCTCCGTTTTTTTCTTTCCTAGAAGCACTGAGTGGGAAGCCCCGTTTAATTACCACAGCAACTGAATTTAGAAGCCAGAGGAATAACAATGTCCCAAGGCTAGTGCCAGCCGGTGGAAATGGTGGCCAAGCCACTTGGTGTAACACTCCATTTTTTTTTGTAGCCACGTTAGAAAAAATGAAGGTTGTCAAGGTGACTCGGCAGGTAAGGGCACTTGCTACCAAGTCTGGCGACCTGAGTTCCATCCCAACCAAGTCCACAAAGGTGTCCACATTTTGTTTTTGTTTTGATTTTGAGACAGCGTTTCTATGTGTGGCCCTGGCTGTACTGGAACTTGCTCTGTAGACCAAGATCCGATGCCGGTACTGCACACACTTGGTGCACAGACAAACGTGTAGGCCAAACACCCACGATGCATAAAAAAATAGCGTTTTCTTTTTTTCTTTTTAAAAGGCACTCGGAGGGTGGAAGTGGGCTAGCGATCTGGGAAAGACAGACGCTCCAAAGCCAAAGATTAGTTCTGGAAGAGGCAATCTACCAGGAGGTAACGAAGAAGGCTCTGCTTGCAGCAATGTATGAGTTTGAAAGATTACAGCTGGAATTTAGCTGAATCCCGAGAATCTAAAATGTGCTAAACAAACCAATGCTCTCTGAAGCAGTAGCTCATCTGATGCTCAAACCACAAAGCCTCATGCCACTGTGGTCTTAGCAGAAGAGTCCAAGACAGAGCAACACATTAGCTGTTGCCAAGTTGCTGTTACAGGTGCCGGGGGCCTCGGTGCACTGTGGGAGCGGATGTGACTGGTTCCCTGGGGAGCATGGTGCATTATGGGAGTGGATGCCAATTGACTGAAAAGTCCAAGTCCCAGGGAGGGACAAAACACTCAACAGTGGCCTCGGGGCTGAGATGCAGTAACAACACCTCTCTACTGCCGGTCCTTAGATTGCTTGCAAGCTGAGTGTCAAAGGGCGGAAGCGTGAAGGGGACTTTAATAAATGTGCCCAGTCGGGAGCTAAGAGCAAAGCAGGTGTGCTTAGGAGAGAGGCAACAGTGGGAACAATAGCCCGCGACACTAGTCCCCAATGCACACACCTGCACAATGGGCGCCTCAGTCTGGCCTCCTGCTAGCTAGCCTCTGTTGAGGTTGGCTAGTGTGACAACTTAGCCGAGGACAAAGGATCCTACAAAAGAGCGCTCAGGCCTGGGAAAGCACACACAGAAGACTGTGGTTGTGTTACGCCCGCTCAGACTCTGTGTTTTACTTTCGTACTGGTCCTCACAAACAGTAACTTGCACGGGACGGTGTGTCTGACTTTAATCTTTCCCTAACAGGTGAGGTGTCCCATAACTCACTTTGAGTCTGAAAACACTGTATAAAAAAAAAAAAAAAAAAAAAAAAAGGCAGCAGCAGCCCTGGGGTGAAGAAAGGAAAAATCTGAGAAATGCAGTTTCTCCTGTCTACACTGCCTTTAAGCCATTCCTTACCGCGGCTGGTCCTAAAAACAGGATTCCAGCTCCGGGCTTCTCATCACTGTGGCTGATCTCACCTGTCCCAAAGTCTCCAGGAGCAAATTCCAAAGTAGTGTTGACCCTAAGTTAAAATTCAAAGCCCAGCTATCTACTCAAAGATCTTCACTGGTGCCTCCTTAAGCCCTGGGTTCAAAGCACCTTTGACTCAGACACGTGGGTCGCAGTTTAAAACATTCCAGCCGCGTTAGCAGAAAACTAAAGCACGCACGCTCATTTTATTATATAATATTTAGCCAGTCTGATATGTCCCAAATTCTCTGTTTCACTTTGCTGTCTTTTTTTCTGTTTGCAGTGCTGGGGGTTCAACTCAGGGCTAAGCCACACCAGTCTCAGATCTCAAAATTCTCAATATTAACCAACATAAAAATCGTTAAGAACCTATTCTGTTATTTTTGTACCAGGCTTTCAGAATCCATTGTGCATGCATCTCATACTTACCTCAGATGGAATGCTCAATTTTCAGGTACCAAGACGAGATAACCTTTTTTTTTTTTTTTCATTTTTCCTCCCCCACCCCATGCTGTGTACTGAACACAGGTCCTTTTGAATACATGGTAGGCATGTACTCTACTACTGAGCCGTATTCCCAGCCTGAACTGCTCTTTTAAAATGAAACTGCGAAAAAAAATAAAAATAAATAAAATGAAACTGTAACTTTGAACCCAATGACCTGAGTTCGATCACACACAAACACACCACCCACACGAGTGTGTCACCCCAAAGGTAAATAATTCAATGTGATCGTAATGCTAGTAGTAACAATTGTGTTACAAGAATGTTTTCCATTACTGGAAACACCCACCCCCACCCCCACCCCCAAGTCAGAGTCTCACTATGTAGCTTTGGCTGGCCTGGATTCCACAGGATTCCTCCTTAGTTGTAGGATTACATGTGTGCGTGCCCCGCCACTTCTCTTCTATACACTGCTTTAGGTTCTCCCACCAAACTGACTTTCAATTTTTAACAATGAATGTAATGACTGAATGAACTTAAGAAGTCAGTCTGTCGCAATCATCCGGCGACCATCAGAGGCTGGTACATCCTTTCAAGCGGATCGACTCCCTGAGAAGCTGGGAGTGCAGGCCTGTGCTACCCCACGTTTTGGAGATGTCACCTCCTTTAGGAAACCTATTTCTCCATCAGCTCTCCCTAATTCACTTTCCAAGCAGGGGACTTGGGGCCTTTTATCTGTCCTCGGTTACTTTACACAGTACTAGCATGTATGGATGGACTGCAAAGAGAACAAACAAGCAAGTTTATATAGCAGCCACCCAAGACTGTATGCACGCAATTGGCTTGGCAATGTGTGGTGCAGCCGTGCTTCTGGGGCATCCCCACAGGTGAGGCTGGCTGAGGAGTTAGTGATGTTACCCATATCAAAACATACCGGCTTTTCTTTAATTCTACATGTCGGCAGTGCTAGCTAGCAACGAAACCCTAGTGGTGCTGCTGGAAGACTGTGGCCCCACTCATCACATTCACAGTTAACAGGTTAAAGTCACCCTGTGCAGTGAAACCTATACAGAACACCAAAATCAACCAAGACTGCCCTGGAATTCTGCACATTTAGCTACCGTATGCCATGGATGGATACGTGATTCTCCAAAGGTTCCTGTGCTAGACGCCAGGTCCAGGGTAGCCGTGCTAAAAGGAAGTAAAGCCTTTAAGCAGTAAGGTCTGAGCCAGCACTTTATTAGTGTGTGTGTATGTGCGTGTTTAAGTGTGTATGTAGGGGGTGCCTCAGCACATACATCACTCATGGGTCAGAGGACAACTTTTGGGAGCCTGATGCTTCTTTTTCTACAACATGACCCCAGGAACTGAACTCTGTTGTCAGGCTTGGAAGCAAGTGCCTTTATTCTCTGAGCCATGTCACGAGCCCCTAAATCTCTTTCCAGGCTCTTTGCAGTCAGACAGCCGTATGCTTTCAGTCCTGGCTCTACGTGATCAACGATCAAGTATTTTAGTATAGCAACAGAAAATGGACGGATCCCCTTAAACAGTGTTCTCGTCTCTGTGTCACGTTTTCAAGCTTAAATCCAAGTCCAGACCCGCAGAATGACTCTGTGGACAAAAGTCCTTAGTGTACAAGTTTCGAGACATGACTCCCATTCCTAGAACCCCACAATGCCAAATGCTGGAGATGGCTCTGCGGTAAGAGTGGTTGCTGCTCTTGCAGAAGACTGCAGTTCCATTCCAGCACACACAGGAGGTGGCTCATGGCTGCCTCTAACTACAGCTCCCCAGAGCATCCGTTATCTTCTGCAGACACCCACTTGTGCACAGACGCTCAGACACAGACAAACACAAATAAAACTAAGTCTAAAAAGAAAAAGCCAAATGCTATGGTTCACATCTGCAATCCTAGCACTCCTAAGTGAGATGGGAAGGGGACAAGGGGAGAATTGCCCGGAGGCTCAAGAGACATGGCACCCCTAAGCGTGTAGAGCAGCGAAAGTCAAGGAGCCCCTGCCTCGACAGGGTGGAGGAGAGAAATCACTCCTGAAAGCCATCCTCCGGCCTCCATATGCACATCCATGCTCATACATACAACAACAATAAAACAGGACAAAACCAAGCCTTAGCCAAGCGTGGTGGCTCACTGGGTCCCCAAGAGCTTGGGTACAGAGGACAAAAACAGGACGAGACAAAGAGCAGGATGAAGTAAGGAGGGAAGACGCCATGACATCCTCACCAGGTCACCATCATGATGCCTGCCTGGCTTGCTGAATACCAGATTTGAGAACAGAAGTGAAGGCAGTTTCTTAGCATTTTGTAGTAGACTTGGTAAAACATTTTGGTTTAATTTCTTTATAATACATGATTTTGTTTGTTTATTGGACACAGGGTCTCACTGTGTAGCTCAGGTTTTCCTGGAACTCACAATGTAGACCAGATTGAGTCTGAACTGACAAAGATCAACCTGCCTCTGCCTCTGCCTCTGCCTCTGCCTCTGCCTCTGCCTCTGCCTCTGCCTCTGCCTCCCTCTGCCTCTGCCTCCGGTGCTGGGATGACAGGGACGCACCACCAGGCCCTGCAGAAATCACTGAATCTGTACTTGTCACTCCATCTTTCCTGTACTAAGTCATCCACTGGAAGGGACCGCACACACCTCATGGGTGGGAGTGTTTGTCTCAGCACCGAGAAGTTCCAGTGTGCTGACGAGACGGGTGGCCTTTCTGGCTATTTATTTATTTATTTATTTATTTATTTATTTATTTATTTATTTTTGGTTCTTTTTTTCAGAGCTGGGGACTGAACCCAGGGCCTTGCGCTTCCTAGGCAAGCGCTCTACCACTGAACTAAATCCCCAACCCCCTTTCTGGCTTTTTATGATGCATGCTCCTGTGTGTTCATGACTGGTTGACTGGCTGGACAGTTATTCAAGCAGTAGGATTGACACGTGGATACATGGATAGGACTTTTGCAATAAAAATGGTTGTGATTTGAAAGCAGTTTTTAAGTGTGTAAATATTTGGCACATGAAACACTTTGATGGGGGTTAGGGATTTGGCTCAGTGGTAGAGCGCTTGCCTAGCAAGCTGTTTAAGGTCCTGGGTTCGGGTCCCCAACTCGAAAAAAAAAAAAAAAAAAAAAAAAAAAAAAAGAAAAACATTTTGATGGCTGTTGAATTTGTTAGAGATTCATGCTACAGAGAGCAACACATATACAGACACACACACACACACACACACACACACATTATTCTTGCCGAGGATCTGGGTTTAGTTCCCAGCACCCATATAGTGGCTTAGAACCTGTAGATATTTATGGGGTGCACATATATACCTGAAGGCAAACACTCATGCACATAAAAGAAGTGACGGTAAGATTGTATTGTATTTAAATTGGCATTCCGGCTTATCATTAAGAATGAGGAGCTTGCCCCAGGGTTCTGCCTCAGAGAACATGGGCTTAGCATATGTTTACAATTGTGAGTTATCACTGACTACATTTTTCCCCATATGAATTAATAGGGGTTGGAGCACTCATGCTATGGAATGTGTGTAGAGGTCAGAGGACAATTCGGGAGTCTGTTCTCTCCTTTTACCAGACAAGGTCGGGTCTTCAATCTTAGTAGCAAGTGCCCCTGCCCACTGAGCCACCTCTCTGTTCCTGGACTAGGGCTGCCTTTTTTTTTTTTTTTTTTTTTTTAAGATTTATTCATTTATTATATATAAGTACACTGTAGCTGTCTTCAGATACACCCAGAAGAGGGCATCAGATCTCTTTACAGATGGTTGTGAGCCACCATGTGGTTGCTGGGAATTGAACTCAGGACCTCTGGATGAGCAGTCGGGTGCTCCTAACCGCTGAGCCATCTCTCCAGCCCTAGGGCTGCCTTTTGATAGTTGGCAGAATCAAACTGATTCTATCACACTATGGCATCACTATAACACGCCAAAGTAAAATCTAGCCTAAACATCTCCAGAAAGAAAGATGAGATTGCCGGGCAGTGATGGCATGAGACTTTAATACCAGCAGTTGGAATGCAGAGGCAAGTGGATCTCTACGAGTTCGGGACCAGCCTGGTCTACAGAGTGAATTCCAGGACAATCAGGTCTACCTAGAGAAACTCGGGTCTCTAGGGGAAAAAGATAAGATTACTCAGACAGACAAAGGAGATCTGAGAGAAAACAAGGGATGGTTCACTGAGGGGGAAGTGGGCATTTATCATAATGCAAATTAAAATCCATTACTTTGCGGACATCTCATTAGCGGTTTAACTTTCCTGCTGATCCCTTTCCCACTGCTCCAGGAAATTAGCAGAACAAGAAACCTTTGGGTTGGCTTTCTTTCTTTTTTTTTTTTAAGATGTATTTATTAATTGTATATGAGTACACTGTCGCTATCTTCAGACACATCAGAAGAAGGCATCAGATCCCATTACAGATGGTTGTGAGGCACCATGTGGTTGCTGGGAATTGAACTCAGGACCTCTGGAAGAGCAGTCAGTGCTCTTAACCACTGAGCCATCTCTCCAGCCCTGGGTTGGCTTTCTAAAGACTCACTCAATGTTTTGTTTTTAACATTTTAAGGTATATGAGTGTGAGAGTGTGTGTGTGTGTGTGTGTGTGTGTGTGTGTGTGTGTGTGTGTGTGTGTGTATGAATGTATGAGTGCTGATGTTCATCGAATTTCCTGGAACTTGAGTCACATGTGGTGGAGAGTCACCTAACATCCTGGGAACTGAACAGGTCCTCTGCAAGACAGGACATTAACTTAGCTGTGGAACCCAAGTGCATCACGGGGTCTTGCTATCTAGTCCTGGATAGCATAGAATTTACTCTGTGTATCAGATAGGGCTTGGCCTTGCAGCCATCCTCCTGCCTCTGCCTTTGCATTACTGAGATGCTTTCTGTAAATAGCGCTTCTCCTAGACTTAGTATTTTTTTTAATCTCTATTAAATGTTATTTAATTACTTTGTTTGCATATACACATAGGTCCTAGAGACTGGAGTCAGGTCCTAAGGCACAGCAGCAAATGCCTTTACCTGCTGGGCATCCCACAGGCCAGACAGCCAGTGTTTATACTGAAGGCTATGACGCCCATCTGCATAGGGTTACTAAAGGACTATGATAATACAATTTAGAGAAAAAAACAAGCGAACAGGTATTTGTTCAACCATCACTCTGGTTGTTTCTATGACACTATTTGGAATGAGATTTGATTTAAATCAGTGGCTTTGAATAGAACAGATCGTTCTCTACAATGTAAAACTCAGCTAGGCGGGCTGGAGAGATGGCTCAGCGGTTAAGAACACTGATTGCTCTTCCAAAGGTCCTGAGTTCAATTCCCAGCAACCACATGGTGGCTCACAACCATCTGTAATGGGATCCGATGCCCTCTTCTGGTGTGTCTGAAGACAGCGACAGTGTACTCACATGAAATAAATAAATCTTTAAAAACAAACAAACAAACAAACAAACAAACAAAAAAACAACTCAGCTAGGCTTGAGGAAAACAGAGACTGGCCTTTCGGGAGCAAAAAGACTTGTACCAGCCAACCTGGGCACAGGTCTTCTGCTGGGTCTCCAGCCCGCTCACACGCCGTTTACACAGCAGATGCACCAGCCCCTAGGACATTGTGATTAATTCACAGAACCTATTGGTCTGTCTGGAGAATGATAAACTAGTTCCAAGAAGTAGGGTGAGGATATATAAAGGCCTATATGAATCTGTGGGTTCAAGGACAGCCAGGCCTACAGGGAGACCCTATCTTAAACACAAAACAAACAATAACAAAAAATCCTACAAACGGCAATGGGAGAGATGAGGAAAAACTGTGGTAACATGGGAAAGCCAAGCTCACCTTGAAGACACTGTGGGTAGGAATATGGCGTTTAAGGTGATTCTGGGACAAGAGAGATGACTCAGTGGGTAAGGCCTCTTGTGGCTGCTCCTGATGGCCTGAGTCTGACTCCTGGGACATACGTGGTGGAATACAAGGGATTCCCACAGCCTTGTTCAAGCCCCACACATACACAGGTAAATGTAGTAATAATAATAATAATAATAATAAATTATTATTATTATTACTACTATTATTATTTAAAATGTATACACATATTTATGTCTATTTTAATAAAATAGTCCTGTCAAATTCTCAGGTAGAAACACTTTACTAGAAATGGACAACAAGGGGTTGGGGATTTAGCTCAGCGGTAGAGCACTTGCCTAGCAAGCACAAGGCCCTGGGTTCAGTCCCCAGCTCCGAAAAAAAGAAAAAAAAAGAAATGGAAAACAAACAAAATCCTGTCTAAATATGTCTCGAGATTTTTTCTTTTTTTTCTTCTGTTTTTGTCATGTTTTATTTTCATTAATCATATTAATCATAATATTTCAGGGCAAAATGAAGGGTTTGGCAATCCAATTGGTTCCTCAGAGACCCACAGGCAGGTAGAGCACCTGGGTTCAGTAGCTCGTGGCTGTGTCTGTCTTGGAGACGTGGCTGTGTCTGTCTTGCAGACGTGGCTGTGTGTGTCTTGCAGACGTGGCTGTGTCTGTCTTGCAGACGTGGCTGTGTGTGTCTTGCAGACGTGGCTGTGTCTGTCTTGCAGAGTGGCTTTGTCTGTCTTGCAGACGGCTCACCTTCTACATCATGCCGGATCTTGGGGATGGGGATAGGAATCCTCTAGGAGCTTGGGGAATTTTGTGACTCTTCCCTCGTCAGTCCGTTGAAACAACTCTCTGCTGTACTGGCAGACACTGTAATCTCGGTACTTGGGAGGTGGGCAGGAGGAGTTTTGGTTGAAGGCCAGATGGACCACACAGTAAGACCCCCTCCCTGCCATCCCAACAGGTTTTTAAAAAGTTTTGTAAAAAGTTTACAGGTGCAGCCACAGATCTGACAAGCCATTAATTTAGCAGAATCCCCAAGTAAACTGGGCCACCCTGCGCCGGAAGGACTAGAGATGGGACAAGATGATGTGGGACCATCGATGTGAGAGCCAAAGTTAGTCTGTTGATTATGGCTTCATCCCCCTAAATGAGTTTGACCCAACTGCTTGATTGGATGAAGTCAGGAAATATGTCAGGATATATGCTTGGCCCCTGATTGGACTTGACAGAAAATATGGTGGCCCTGTGGTTTTTTTGTTTTATACCTCTACAGAACATGATCCTTGGCCATGCCTGGGAACCTGAGAATGGAGCTGGCCAGAGTCCATCATCCTGGCCAGTACTTAATTAAAGCTTGTTTCAAATTTGGCTCAAAATTGTGGAATTGGTCTTTCTCTGGACTATGTCAAGATTAACATCAAATGTCTAGAATTCTACAGAAAGGGACAATAACACCCAAGGACAGACAAGGATGACCTCCAAAGTGACGTATGACTGGCCTTACCACCCCCACCACAGGCCCAGCTGGGCACGAAGGTTCATGGGGCAATGCTGTCTCCTCAGGTGCAGTGGGCCAGCTGCTCTAGGATAGCAGCCATTACAGAGAGCCAAGAGGATGATGCTTCTTTTGGTTTGAGGCTTTTTTCTTTGAAGGTTCCTGGGATTGAACCCAGGGTCTCACACATAAGTCAAATCATCTACCACTGAGCTCCACCCCGCCTCAGAGGGTCATCTTGACCCTTAATCCTAACAGAATATTAACTTCTTACCTATGTCATCAAAAGCACAGGCAGCTAAATAAAAAATGAACAAATGGCCTCCATCCAACTCAGTGACACTTCTATATCATAGGCGAAATCAGGGGTTGGGGATTTAGCTCAGTGGTAGAGCACTTGCCTAGCAAGCACAAGGCCCTTGGTTTGTCCTCAGCTCCAAAAAAAAAAAAAAAAAAAAAAAAAAAAAGTCCAGAATAGAAGCTAGAGAGTTGTAGTGAATACTTTCTGTGCTTTCTGTGAGTTCTAGGCCAGCCTGGTCTACAGAACAAGTTCCAGGACAGCCAGAGCTACCCAAAGAAAGCCCGTCTCAGAAACCAAAAAACTAAAAATTCCATAGCCTGATTTCAAAGCGAGGGTTACCCTACCCTCACTCTCCAAAAAAAGAAAGAAAAAAGAAAGGTAACTTTGTTTTCTATTTACATACCCACAAAAAAATAAAAGTGAGCTCAAGTTAGGCTTGTTAGCCCAAAACTATAATCCCAGCCCTTGCAAGATGGATGCAGGAGTTCAAGACCAGCCTGAGATAAATTCCAAGTTCAAGACCAGTTTGAGAGTTAAAAAAAAAAAAAAAAAAAAAGGAAGTTGGGGGTCGGGAGTGGTGCTGGAGTATGGCTCAGCACTTAAGCTCTTACAGAAGACCATGACAGCTCGCAACTGTCTCTAACTGCAATTCCAGATAATTTGACACTCTCTATGGCTTCAGGGGCACCAGGCCTGAACTCATACATACATGCAGACCAAACACTCAAACTTCTGGGCATGGTGGGGCCCATCTTTGATCCCAGCACTCTGGAAGCAGAATCCGAGGCAGGAGGATATCTGAATTTGAGGCCAACCTGGTTACATGCCAAGTTCCACACACACACACTGGTGCACACATACATGTAGATAATAAATATGATTTTGAGTAGCCTTCTCAAATCTGTATGACATGGCTAAAGTTGAGGACTCCTTGCTAAGAGAACTAACACCTTCGTGGACATGCAGCTCCTTCGTGTTTCCACTCAGGTAAGGTCTGTAAGGAGGTCCAATTCACAGGAACAGAAGACAGACACTGCTTTAGAGGCTAGGGGAAGTGGCTTGTTGGGTACAGGGTTTTCAGATGTACAAGATGAAAAGCCTTGGGAGGGCAGGTGATGGTGGCCCATGTCTTTAACCCCAGCACAGCACTGGGGAGGCAGAGGCAGAGACAGGTGGATCTCCATGAGTTTAAGGCCTGCCTAGTCTACAGATCCAGTTCCTGGAACAGCCAGGGCTATAGAGAAACCCTGTCTCAAAAACCACCCCCATTAAAAAGAAAAGTCTTTGGAGATCTGTTTTAGAATAGTATCAATGCCTAACATGGATGAACTTTTTTTTTTTTTTTTTTTTTTTTTTTTCTTTTTTTTCGGAGCTGGGGACCAAACCCAGGGCCTTTTGCG
The DNA here is from genome assembly GCF_011064425.1 of Rattus rattus. NCBI lineage: Eukaryota > Metazoa > Chordata > Mammalia > Rodentia > Muridae > Rattus > Rattus rattus. The sequence goes on along the minus strand of NC_046159.1, from coordinate 24,344,837 downwards.
CTTCCTAGGCAAGCGCTCTACCACTGAGCTAAATCCCCAACCCTATGGATGAACTTAAAATGACCAATTTGTTTCACCAGTCAACTTTGTACCACTGACAGTCTACAATAATCAAGCCGTAAGGGAGAAAAACTTCATTTGACTCAAGTAGGAGGACTAGGAGTTCAAGGTTACCCTCAGCTACACAGCAGTTCAAGGCCATCCTGGGCTACATGAGATCTTGCCTCACTCCCACTTTTCCTCAAAAAGAAAAATATTAAGTGAATTTTCATGGGTTTTGGCCATTAGAGCTTGGCCCTGATGTCTTTAGACTGGAAGCACAGGTGTATAGCTCAGCCAGTTCTATTCACAAGGACTTGGGTTTGAACCCCGGCACCACATAAACCTGGAGAAGTGGCAAGAGCCCATAATCCCAGCATAAAGGTCTAAGGGTGGTAAGTGTGTGTTGGGCGAGATCAGTCAGAGGCCAGCCTGGGCTATAAGCATCTCTGTTTCAAAAATAAGTAAAAATAAGCCAAATAGTGGTGGACAGGACTTTGATCCCAGCACTTGGGAGGCAGAGACAGGCAGATCACTGAGTTCAAGGCCAGCCTGGTCTAGTAGTTTCAGAACAATCAGGACTACGCAGAGAAACCTTGCCTCACACTCACTCAAAAAGAACCAGGGTTTGAACTCAGGTCTTCACACTTGCACAGCAAGTGCCCTTAGTCGCAGAGCCATGCCCCCACCCTGCCTGACCAAGCACTCAATTCCTTTTATGGCTAAAGTGCATCACAGTACATCGGTGTACCTCAGTTTACCCATTTGCCTACATGAGGACATCTTGGTTGCCTCCAATCTTAGAAAGTATGAATGAATTGCTATGAGCATCTGTGAACATGTTTTTGTGTGTAATTGGTTAATTACTATTTGAGAAGGCTCTCTGGCGAGGCTGGGCTCAAGCTCCCCATGTAGTTCAAGGTCAACCTTGATCTGACCCTCCATCTCCAACTTCCAAGAGCATGCTGGGTTTGTATGAGGAATCAAACCTGTGACTCCCTTATGCATAATACCATCAGCCTTCTTTTCTTTTTTCTTTCTTTATTTTCTTTTTAACATGCCTTAATGTTTGCCTGGTACCCAGGAGGCGAGAAGGGGGTGTCCGATCCTTGCTGTTACAGATGGTTTTGTGCTCTCACCTGCTGAGCCATCTCTTCATCTGGCCCCCCAGCCTGTACTACTCTTCCCCGTATAGCTGTCTTTGCTTCTCTCTAGAGCTGTCCGGCAGTGTTATCATTAGGACACCCCTGCCTGCTACAGGAAAACAGCAAGATGACAGCGACAGCTCACGCTGACTCACCCCCACCCCTTTCCAATAACATAACCACATGTCAGTCTGTGGCCACTTTTCAGTGAGATGTGTCATATTGAAGGGCTGTGTTCTTTGAGCAAGTTTCCTGCCTAATTTTGGTGGCAGAGCCTGACTTCCACTCAGTGCTCTGAGGCACTGTTTATCAACGTGGATGGAATTAGTGATTCTGTGATGGACTGGACCCCTACACAAACTGCCAGAAAGTCAATGAAATGCTGGACTTGGGAACAGTCACAGAGGGGATAGGGTCATGGAGGGCCCTCTCCCTGGGCCCACAGGGACCACAGTGGAGATGTTGAAGTCATTGCCTGACTCTGCTGGAATCTCAAAGAACAAGCCCTGAGCAAACCAGAGCTCCAGCTAATTCCTTCCTCGCATGGGGACACTCAGAGAAACCACCCTGTCCTCTTAACATCTATTCCCAGCACTCCGGACTGATGACCCCCTTTGAATCTGTGGCCAGCCTGGGCTACCTAGTGATTCATTAATTACACAAATTTGTTCCAGAAATAAAAATTTACTTCAACCCACCACAACTAACTCACTCATTCTCTCTCTCTCTCTCTCTCTCTCTCTCTCTCTCTCTCTCTCACACACACACACACACACACACACACAGACACACACACTTTTTTTAAAAAAATAAAAATTTTAACATTTGGGTAGTGGTGGCACATGCCTTTAATTCCAGCACTTGGGAAGCTGATGGATCTTTGTGAGTGAGGTCAGCCTAGTCTCCAGGACACCTAGAGCTACACAAAGAAACCTGGTCTCAAATTATATAATTATTATATATGTTATATATATAATATCATATATGATATATATATATTATATATGTTTGAGACAGTGTCTCTGTGTAGAGCAGACTGGCCTCAAACTCAGAGATTCACCTGCCTCTGCTTGAGGCTCAAAGGCGTGTGCCACCACACCCAGATTTACTCATTAATGTATTGTTTCCTTTTTTTTTTTTTTTCCCAGAGCTGGGGACCGAACCCAGGGCCTTGCGCTTGCTAGGCAAGTGCTCTACCACTGAGCTAAATCCCCAACCCCCATTAATGTATTGTTAATGGCAACTTTTGACATGGGTATTCCAGACAAAGTTCATAGGGTCTACAAATGTCAGAGTACTTGCACAAGTGCATGCACAAGGCCTTGGAAGTCATCTAAGACACTGAGAGAAAGTGTCTTCTCTGATATACCTCGGGTTAGAGAGATGGCTCAGCTGCTAAGAGTGAGTACTAGTCTAGCAGAGAACGAGAGTTCGATTCCCAGCACCCACCTTAGATAGCTCACAAACATATGCTAACTGCAGCTTCAGGGATCCACAGGCCCTGGTCTCCTTCGACAACTCCTCTCAGCTTTACACACAGAAAAATAATTCTTTAGCCAGATATAGTGATGCGACCCTTTAATTCCAGCATTTGGGAGGCAGAAGGCAAGTGGATCTCTGTGAGTTCAAGGCCAGTTTGGTCTGCGTAGTAAATTCTGGGATAATCAGAGTTACGTATGAGACCCTGTCTCAAACAAACAAACAAACAAATTTCTTAAAGTAAATAAAAGTGATAATGAGTGGCAGCAGCGGCAGCAGCAGCAGCGGCAGAGGCACGCACGGGGACAGGTCAGTTTGAAAGGACTAGGAGTTTCATCTCATTCCTTCAGGTGAGTGGTGCATTATTTTGTTCTCCTTTCGGTGCTCGACTGTGGAGCAGCAGAGTCAAGGTTCTCCTATGCTAAACCGCTGGGTTTTTCTCACCCAAACCTTCCACGCTGTGCGCTTTGTGCATTGACCAAGTTTGACTTGGGCGTGGTGGCTGGCACACGCTTTTAATCTAGCAGAGGAAGATTATCTCTCTAAATTCCGGGACCGCTTGATCCACTTGGTAAGTTCCAGGTCAGCCAAGACTCCAGAGTGACAGTCTGCTTCAAAAAACAAACAACACAAACCCCTCCACGCTTTTTTTTTTTTTTTTTTTTGTAGATTGTGTGCCGTATATATAATACGACAGCCACTGTGCTAGGAATGACTGTATGATTTGATGCATTCCTACTGAATATACTCCATTTACAAGCTCCCTGAACTTTGTGTTGCAGATCAGACTGTTTAATGGAAACATCTTTCTCACAAGTGACCCAAGCCATTGCCTCTATAGAACTTGCCAGTCACAGGAATATTTGGATGAGGCGGGCTCAGAAACCAAAGTATCTCTCCTCTGGTCGTCTTCCCAGTAGGTTAAGCCCCGCCTGCTGACGTCTCTCTCTCTTTTTTGGGGGTGGGCTGCGTAATGCAGACGTGCGAAGAGGACCGTTCAGCTGGTCAGCTGAATCTCCCGAGCGACCTGCTCCATCACTCACTCCTGTCTCTCCCTCACTCTACTCCTCCCTCCTATGGAATTTGTTTTCTTGGTATGTTGCCGAGAGATGCAACGATCATCTCCACGGGGCCCTGGTTTTCTTCATCATCTGCCCCCCCCCCCCATTGGATACAAATCTGCAAAATTTCCCGAGTGTGTGATAAGATCCTGAGCATTTATGAAATGGTTTATATGCAGACTTATCGAATGGCTATGGAATGATTTTGGAAATGTGTGTAACAAGAAGTGGTGGAATAATCCCTGCCTTTGGTGGGTCCTGCGATTCTTTTCTTTCTTTTTTTTTTTTTTTCCTTCGGAGCTTGGGACCGAACCCAGGGCCTTGCGCTTCCTAGGCAAGCGCTCTACCACTGAGCTAAATCCCCAACACAACCACATTTTAAGTTAGCTTTTAGGTAGGGTTTTTCTTTTCTCCCTAGTAATGGGCTCGAAGCCAGGCTCTTGAACATAACTGGGAAACCTCCCACAGCAGTAGATCTCCTAAGATCTTTTTTCTTTGATGCTGTTGTGTGTGTTTGAGGCAGGGTCTCGCTATGTAACCCTGGCTAGCCTCGAACCCCCAGAGATCCACCTGCTTCTGCCTCCCAAGTGCTAAGGTTGAAGACAAGAACCAGCACCACCCTGACCAACCTTTTTTAAATTTGTTTTTATAAGACAAGGTCTCATTGGTTCAGGGTGACCTTGAACTCACTATGTAGCCAGAGCTAGCCCCAAACTCATGACATCATCCATCATAATCCTCCCAGCTCAGCCTCCTGAACACTGGGATTACAGAAGTGCATCAGTGCCAGACTCCCAGACTTACTGTCTGTCATTTTTGAAATGGGGTCTCACTATGGGGCCTAGGCAGACTTTGAACTGCTCTTCTGCCCCAGTCTCTTATAGCTGGGCTTACGGACCAGCTGTCAAATCCAGTATCATTCCAATTATACCTAAGTGTCTGCTTCAATCTAGTTTTTCCTTGTTACTGTTTTATTGAGACAGGTCTGGAACCACACAGACTAGGCTGGCCTCGACGAACTTGCAGAGATCGGCCTATCTCCGCCTCCCAAGGTCTGGGATTAAAGATTTGAGTACCATACAGGGTTTTCAGGGTTTTCTTTACAGAGTTCATGGGAAAGAAGTGATCTTCGATCCCACACCCTGACCAGTGGCTCTCGAAGGCCTTTTAGACCTTACCTTGATACTCTCTCGTCAATGCCCTTTCACAGGAAGGCCTTTTGTGTTTGCTTGTTTTTAAGAAGGTTCTCATACTTCCCAGCGTGGCCTAGAACTAGGTAAGTAGCTAAGGATGGCCTTGAACTCCCTTCTTATCCTCCTAGTTCCACCTCCTGACTGCCACACCTCCATGGAATTCACTAACAGACACCAACAGATCATGGCCAGAGAGAAAGGAAGACAAGAGTCTGAGCCAGGGTGACTTGCTGTAAGAAAACGCCAGGAGCAAAGGCAAATGGAGAAGAAAGGTTAACGTTGCAGTTCCAGCTCAGTGCCGAAGTCACATTTGAACACATTTTTCCTGGTTTATGTTGTTGTTGTTGTTCCATCTTCCCCTACCCCCAACACACGTACGCTGGGAACTGAACTCAGGAATTTCTGCATCCCAGACAAGTCTGGGACTTACTGTGTGACCAAATTGGCCTTCTCACCTGCACTTCCCATGTGCTGGGGACACAGACATGTTGCGATCATGTTCAGCACAATTTAACTTTTCTTCTCCATTTGCCTTCCTCTTTTTACTCCCCCTCAGATAGGGTTCTTTCTGTATTTCTGGCTAGCCTGGGCTCGATATAATCTAGTCCAAGTTAACACTAAATTCACAGAACTCTGTCTGCATCTGGAACTCAGTTTGTAGACCAGGCTGGCCTCGAACTCAGAGATTTGCCTGCCTCTGCTTCCTGAGCGCTGGGATTAAAAGCCACCAGGCGTGTTTTAAAATTCTGTTGTGTTTTTTTTTTTTTTAAGAGACACAGAGTGCTCTCCTCCCTCTGTGTGTGTGTGTGTGTGTGTGTGTGTGTGTGTGTGTGTGTGTGTGTTTGTCACAGTCTGCATGTAGATAGAGGTCAAAGGACAACTTTCAGCTTTCAAGAGTGAGTTCTCTCCCTCTACCACTTGAGTCCTGGGGATCTAATTCAGGTTATCCCACCTAGTACAAAACACCTTTAGCATGGCATTCTGATGTGTGTGGGCACATATGTGTGTGTGCTATTAAATAAATGCTTTCAGTGATGTGGCATGCACACCCTCAAACAAACGAACAAATAAAAGTTATTAGTATTATTGTTTTTTGAGACAAGGTTTCTCTGTGTAGCTCTGGCTGTCCTAGAACTCATGCTGTAGACCAAGCTGGCCTCAAACTCCTAGAGATCTGCCTGCCTCTGCCTCCCCAGTACTGGGATTAAAGGCCCGTGCCACCACTGCCAGGCTGAATCCACATTATTATTACCAGCAGTTATCAGCATCTCAGGCCTCACCATGACATCTATCTATGAATATAATGTAGTTTGATCACATTTCCTCACCCTCACCCTCTCCCTCACCCTCTCCCGACCCCTCCCACTCCCAAAGGAAGCACCGTCCAATGCAAGGAATCTGGAGGCTGCAGATAAACAGCAGATGCAGAGTTCTAGGAGAGGAGCCGTCCTCCTGGTGCTCAGTGAGGGTCCCATTCCCAGGCTGCTTGGAGAGCATCTCAGGACAGAGAAGATGGAGAGGACACAAAGTGAGGCTTGTGAGGCAACAAGGCTCTTAGGACACTGTGGTCCACAAACCCTAAAACACTTACATAATCCGACCCTTTGCAGTAAAAGTTGCCAACTCCCAAGTGTTACCATAGATGAGTCAAATGAAATGGAATCTTAGAGCTGTGAGATCACAGGGCCCTGGCCTGGGGTGAGAGGAAGGAAGGAGGCACGGTCTGTGGTGGCAGAGGCTGGAGACAATGAATATGCCTCTGGCTGGGAAACTCTTGAGAGCTTCCTGTGAAGAAATGAAAAAGTGGTCCGACCAAGACTGACAACCGAGAATTCTCGCCAGGAAAGCCTCCCCACCCCCACTCAATGCAACAGGAAACCAGAGGAGGGTACCACCTTGAGAGTGCCCTACTAAAGGGCACCGGCCGGGCCTATGAGCTTTCTTCATTTTTTACTTGAAATAAGCACAGAGAGGGAGTCACTTTGAGCGTACTCCTGTCATCCATGTTATTAGGGACAGGAAATCCTGGGATTGGACGGGCGGTGGCTGAAGGTGGTTGATGGGTTGTCCTTAGGTTTTCTCTCCACCTACTCTAGCTCCATGGTCATTTTTTGTGACTCCCTTAAGAGGCAGCAAGCAGTCTGCATAGACGCGCCAAAGACCAGGTAGGCAGACAGCTGCTGAGCACATTTGCACAGATGTGGCAGGGGGCTTCACACGGTTTTCTCTTCTTTCTTATCTCAAGTTTGTTTGTAAAAACAGCACAGGACACTGGTCATCTGCAAATAGTGTGTAGGCAGGTGTGTCACAGCCGTCCGTCTGTCTTCACACTGGCAGGAGCCTTTTCTATGGGGCCTTCACAGGGACCTGGGCACCTTCCAGAGCCTGAGCTAGAACTGGAGCCTGGGCCTTAGCTGAGGCTTTGGCCGTGCCTTGGTTCGAACCTTGGGCTTTGGTTGGCAGAGCCTCCGACCCTTGGCCATGTAGCTTCGAATCTTCTTCCCAAGCTTGGGGTGAGCGATGGAAGCCGACGGCTGAGTTTGCGGCTGGAGCATCTTGGCTTGATGGACTGAGGCTTCACGTGGGCCTTGATGGCCTCTGCGCATGTCCTCACTGCCTTGGCGTTGTTGGCCTGCATCTTCTTCAGGCCTTTCTCGTTGTGCTTCTTGGCAAAGCGCATGTTCCTCAGGAACTTGTGGTCTACCCCCTTGAGAGATTCTTATCTTTGTGATCGTGGTTTCTTGATGTCATTTCTGTGCCATATGCGGGACTGGTTGTGTGTGGTGTGGTTCTTGGACTTGGCCATATCTGCGCGGTAACCCGTGGCTCCCGCGGCGGCTGGGACTGGAAGTGAGTTTCTCATTTTCTCATGGGCAATATTCCCTTTTCAGGCTGGAGGAGTTAGGGGCAGAGACTGAAGCACCTAGGTTATCAACATCCTTAATAAAGTTTAGTGATGCAAACGGGGTGTGGATCTTTAGCAAATCAATAACGACCCAGGGAAATTACTCCCTGGATCATTCCATTATTAAACTGGGCTTTTGGACCTTTTTGGATTGTTTCTGTTGGAAAGTGTCTCGTGAAGTCCACACTGGTACGTCACCAAAACCAACCACGGATTTCCGATCCTCCTGTTTTCACTTCCCACGTGCTGGGATTACGGATGTGTTTTTTCACTCCGGGTTTTATGTGGTGCTGGGGATTAAACATCCCAGCTCAAGATGTGTTTAAAGGATAAATACTTAGATTTTCTAATGTTAATTTACATGTCTGATCATGTCCCACGGCTGGTGTTATGATGATCACATCTATCCAAAGTCCTAAAATGGCATTAAGGGCTAAATGCATACAAGCAGCGTTCATGTGTTTCCTTGACTTGGTAAAGGAAGAAGGTAAACGCCATAGGAATAATGCATTAGGTTAGCACAGCGAGGCAGGCACCGGGAAGCCCTTTCTACTGTCTTATTATTTTGACCCCGACGCACGCCTACATAGCAACCAGCACAAAACGTGTAACCCTGATTTGCCGGCAACTGTGTATTTTCCGGCGATCTTGCTACAGCGGCGCAGTTCACTGCGGATGGTGCAGGGTGAGCCGACGCTCTGCGCATGCTCACACTCATCTGGCCCTTCTCAGGCCCACCCTTTCCCATTCTTCCTGGTGGTCTGCAGCCCACCCTGCCTTTTACGTCTAAATTCATCCTCCGCCTTTCCGGGTCCGTTTCTGTCTTGGACCCAACTCTGGCCTCCTCCGGACACTTCAACCAAAAATGCCTGGATGTGGGGACCAAGGGGAGAAGCAGAACACTGCGCGATGCGCGAATGAGTCAGCGAGCTGGGGGAGGCAGATCCAGGCGACTCAGGGACTGCGGGGGGGCTGCCGGGCGCCGTGCCAACGCGCACGTCCCCTCCGCCGGGCGGGGTCGGCCAACGCCCACCGGATGGGGCTGAGAAAGTGCAGTTGTCAGGAATCCGAGGCATCTCTGGGGAGCAGCAGAAGGTTAAGCCAGAGTCTGACCCCAGGGCGATGGCGGATCCCCCACCTGCTCATCTCATTATCAGCTCTGGGCAGGACGGTCTGCCCACCTGTCCATCTACTTCGCACAGCTTCGCAGCCGCAGGCCATTCGGTTTCTTCATGCGCACCAAATCGCTCACGTTTCCCACGCTGCCTGCGTCTTTTTATTTCTGTCAGCTTTACATATACTATGTGTGCAAAAGCATTCACCCATCCCAGCTGTTCGGGTAGATGACTAATATTTGATGCCTGCAGTCCGTCTCCCGTCCCACCCCCACTGCTCGCATCGGCGTGCAAATTTACTCTTAGAACCTTGTCCTGCAGCACCCTGCTCGCTGAGGCTACCCGATCATTGTTCGGTGGCATTCGAGCGAGGTTAGGCTTTTGTAATGGGCCCCAGCAGGAGATAATCTGAGAGAGACACGAACTCCTCCCCTCAGCTATCAACCTACTGAAACAATGGACCAAAGAATTAAAATTTCCCCAGGATTCCCAAGCGGTTGAGGGTGGAGGTGGGGTGCTGATCCCCTGGTGAAGAGAATTAAGGGACCGAGGTGGGGGTGGGGCAGGGGTTGGGACGGGGCACTTTGCCTACCGGGAAAGATTTCACAGGGCTCTTAACAACTTTATCATACCCTTATTTCCTGATCTTGTTTTATTATTTCTGTAAAATTTACACCTGTTACAGAAATGGCGGAGAAAAACTAGGCATCGTTCTCTGCTACAGAAATCCATTTTCCTTAAATTGTGCTTCCTACTGTCTTTTAATTTGTATCAGGTAGCTGGGCATGCTGACACAAGCGTTTAATCCCAGCACTCTGGAGACAGAAGCAGGAGGATCTATGAGTTAGATAGAGGTCAGCTTGGTCTATGTGGTGAATTACAGGACATCTGAAGCCACATATTGAGATCCTACCTTGAAAAATTAGAACAAGGAGAAAACCAGGTTTAAGATCTAAATGTCTTCCTGTGACACTTTTCTCAGTTACTTTTTTCATGTATTAGCAGATAGGAAGTCTTTCTTACGGACCAAACACGGTTAAAATGGCAAACGAGTACAAACCAGTTTAAACCTATTTTTCATCTCAGCACTGTGTTTGGATGCTCCCCTCCCCCACATTCTTTTCACCCCCTTTAGACGACTCGGTTCACTGACTAATCCTTCCTGAGAGGTAATTGTTTTCTTTCTTTTTTTTTTCTTCCTGAGGAAAGCTTCAGGGAAAAGAAACTCTTAAGACTCAATTGCAGCTGAGGAGAAAGCCAGGTGGGACTGAAGAATTTCCTGAAGGCCTTGAAGGGGAGAGACAAGGGTGGGAACATTACCGGCCCTGTTTCAAAAACCAGGGACTCTAAGTCTGATGGTGTGGTTGTAAAAGCGACTGAAAGGCTGCCTTTGGGCAGGATAGACAGGATGTAAATTCCTTGCAATAGACTCATAAAACAAAATGTCAACTCGGACCATTGAGCTTAAAGAAAGATGGGAGCTGAGAACAGTAGATCTGTCCTCCCACAAAGGGTGCGTGTGGTGTGGTTTGCTGTGGTGGTGGTGGTGGTGGTGGTGGTGGTGGTGTGTGTGTGTGTGTGTGTGGTGTGTGTCTGGTGTGTGTCTGGTGTGTGTCTGGTGTGTATGTGTCTGGTGTGTGTGTGTGTGGTGTGTTTGTGGTGTGTGTATGTGTATGTGTGTATGCATGTGGGTGTGTGGTGTGTGTGTGTGGTGTGCGTGTGTGTGTGTGCGCGCTCTTGAGTAGGGGGTTTGCCTATCAACACCACTGGGAAGCAGAGACAGGAGTGTTGCTGTAGGTTCAAGGCCAGCCTGGTCTGCACAGGAGTATCAGGGCAGCCATAGTTTTACAGTAAGACAGACAGGAGAATAACAACACGCTAGACTTGCTGCAATTTTGTTGCAAAGCACCGGGCCCTTTTCCTGAGCCTGTGACAAAGGGTTTCCACTTCCTCTTTCTGACCATTGCTCCACAGGTGGAGATCGCTTATCACCTTCCCCCTCCTCAGAAAGCCAGTCTCAGACTTTTGCTATTTTATTTGTTATCCCCCTTCCAGATTTCCTCTCTGCAAACCCCCTATCCCACCCTCCCCAGCCCCAGAAGTCCTTAATAGCCCTGGAGCTGTTGGAATAAAAACTTTGAGGACAGAAGCTTTGCTGGTGATTACTGAACCACACACGCAGTGACCGGAGGTAAAATGCACTCATTTTAAGAGCACAGCTGGATGGATGGATTCTCTTCTCCGGTGTTCATCTGTATAAGCACCGCTGAGATCAGGACGTGGATTCTAGAACATTGCCACACCCACCTCCCCTTACTGCGCTAGGTCCAGACTATAGCTTATGATCCTAGCATCCTACTCATGGAGATGCCTAAGTTTATGCATTCTTCCATTGATATACACACTATTATCCTTATTATCGATGTGTGCAGTACTGGGAATGGAATGGAATGTTGGACAAGCACTGCTATGGAGTGATACTTTCAGCCTTCAGGGTAGACACTGCTGGTTCTTTTGAACAACATGTATTTTCTGATCACCTGTCAAATGTTTTCTCCTAGAAGTAAGAGGACTACATTGCTTTTCTTTCTTTCTTTTTTTCTTGAGACTGGATTTCTCTGTGAAGCCCTGGCTGTCCTAGAACTTGCTCTATAGACCAGGCTGGCCTCAAACTCAGAGATTCGACCGCTTCTGGCTCCCCAGTGCTGGGATCAAACCCCAAGCATCCTTTGGGTTTTACCTGTTAGGCAAGCAGTTTATTACAGATGTTCCCATGTGGTTGCTCCCCTCTGAAGACCAAATAATAATTTTTGAATGAAAAATTTTTTTTTTTTTTTTTTCAGTGCTGGGAAAACCCAAGCAAACTACAAGATTATTACTGAGTTCCCTCCCCAGACCAAATGTAATTTCTGGGGTTTTACAGTTTTGTTTTTTTGGTTTTTTTTGTTTTTTTTTTTGTTTTTTTTTTTTTTGAGTCAGTCTTACTGTATACTCCAAGGTGGCCTGTAACTCACAGAAATCTGCCTACCTCTTCTTCCTGAGTGCTGGATTAAAGGTGTGCACCACACACATGGCCCTTGCCTTCCTTCCTTCCTTTTCTTTCTTTAGTGTATGTGCCTGCGTGAGTACCATGAGCATAAGAAGAACGGATCAGGGAAGGAGACGTGCTCTTAGTGCTGAGCCTTCTCTGCAGCCCCTCCCTCCCCTGCAGAGCTGGGCTTTAAATACAATTTTTATGTACCTTGCTGTAATTAGTCTCTGAACACTGGCTGTTTGCCAAGTTGACATTACTCTGGTCAACTTCAGGTGTAGCAACAAAGTCAGAAACTTTAAATGCCCAGTTGAAAGTTACAAGATTAATCACCTGAGAGTCCAGACAGGAACAATCTCCTGCTTCTTTCAAACCCATGTTCTACTCTTTCTGTCTCACTGATCTCGTGCCAATGGCCAGGCTACCCAACCATCTGCTTTGCCCAGGACTGTGTTATTTTAGTGCTGAAAGGCACTGGGCAAAACTGGACAGTTGGTCACTCTCCACAGGGACAGTGACCAAAGAGGTGCAAGGCTTGCATAGAAAAACCCAAAGGGAAGCTGGGTGTGGTGGTGCATGCCTGTAATTCCACTTCTGTCTCCCAAAGGTGAGGGCCATGGGTTTGAAGCCAGCCTAGTTACAAGGTTAGACTTTGTCTCAAACCAAAACAACTAATCAACCAAACACCCCAAAAACCTGGTTGTGCTCATGGGACTGATTGATTAGTGCACATGTTTGTGCTCTGTGGGAATTGACAGCACTCAAAGAGATCTGAGGCATCTCACCTGCTGCTGCTCAAGTCCTGCTTTAGGGCCCAGCCTCTCTGGGGAGCCCATTAGAAAGGCAAAGTCAAGCACCACGTTCTCCAGACTTCAGAATCAAATTCAGTAGAGTTGGGTGATTTGTGACAGGCAAGCTTACCAGGTTGGAATGAAAGGCAGTGGGAAATCAAGCTCAAATCTGAGGACAAATGACTTCTCAATTTTCCCTTACAGGCATGCAGCCCTTGTGTGGCTTTAAAGGTCTCTAGGCAGAAGCCAGGTATGGCGGTGCATGCCTTTTGTCCCAGCAGAGACAGGCAGATCCAAAGTTCCAGACTAACCTGGTCTACACAGTTCCCAGACAGCCTGGGCTACACAAGAGACCCTGCCTGGGAAAACCAAAATCAAACAAAATCTCAGCCAAGTGCTTCTCCTATATGAAGTAAATCTTACTCTTGGTTAAAAAAAAAAAAAAAAAAAAAAAAAAAAGCTTATTAAAATCTCTTTCTGGTTCTAAGTGGGAATGGAAATGCTTCTGGCTTGATTGCTTTTTGGTTTTTTTTCTGTACTGTTTGAGATTAAATCCAATTTCTTTTTTTTTTTTTTTCTTTTCTGGTCATTTCAAATGTACTTCATGTGTTTCTTAAATTGTGGTGTCTAAAATTATTAGAGAAAAAATATATCAAAAGGAAAACCTTGGGGCTGGAGAGATGGCTCAGCGGTTAAGAGCACTGACTGCTCTTCCAGAGGTCCTGAGTTCAAATCCCAGCAACCACATGGTGGCTCACAGCCATCTGTAATGGGATCCGATGCCCTCTTCTGGTGTGTCTGAAGACAGCTACAGTGTACTTATATATAATAAATCTTTTTTTTTTTTTTTAAGGAAAACCTTACAATTCTTGAAAATCATTTACTTTGTATACCAGAAATGGTTCAGAAGGTCAATGGTGCTTGCTGCCAAGCCTAACGAAACAGGTTCGAACCTCGGGGCCCCACATGGTAGGAGGAGAGACTGCACGTTCTCCATCGATCTTCACACTCATACCACATGCTTATACACACAGTAAATTAAGTACATGCTTGAAAAGTAGAAAAACAACATCCCTAGAAACTGAGAAAGAAAGAGACAGGACTCGTTGAATGAGTTTTTGAGCAGGGCCGGTCTCCTGGTTTTGTGTAATTTGGCTGTAATCAACAGACTTAGTTTTAACTCCGTTCCGGGACTCAATCCAAATGGTTGTCTCCAGACCAGCTTCTCTTCTTGCTCATCTATTCTAGCCCACTTTTCTATGTCCCCTTCTTTTCCCCAGAGACGAGTTGCCATGGAGACTGTGACATCACAGTAAACCAGCTGGCAGAGAAAACCAGAAGCCAAATGGGGAAGACTGCAGGGAGTAAAAGACTATGGTAGCAACGGGCTGTGACACCGATGAGAGTAAGACTCGGAAGTGACAAGATGTCACAACAAATTAACTTACACAACTGGACTTAGACGCTGCCCACAGTGACAACAGAACAGAGTAATGGAGACGAAAGCCACCTGGGCCAGGAGGGTACAGGAGATGATCACGACTCTGCTCGTCAGCACACAGATGACCACAGGGCTCAGGGCTTGGCTGGGCTCTGCTGAAAGCTGCTGATAGACCAGGGCTAAGAATACTTTCCTAGGAAGTGGGTGTCTGTCCTCACCCACACTCCTGAGCTCAGCCCACTTCCAAGGAAAGGGCAGCTGGTGATTAGGGACTGGGTTTCATTTCTGTATCCGCCCCCATTTCCCTTTTCTGGCCTCTGACCTTTTGACACACACAGAAGGAAACCTCCCAGAAACAATGAAAGGCTCAGAACATTTTCCTTAGGCACACCCTTGTGTCTTGGTTCATGTGAGATGGAGAAATCACTATGTAGTGCTGGCCTGGCCTGGAACTCCCTAGAGACTAGGCTGACCCTCAATCCACAGAGATCCAGCTGCCTCTGCCTCCTGATAACAGCAGGCATGAAAGGTGTGGGATAACAGGGGGGACAGGACCCACACCTTTCATGCCTGCTGGGCAAGCCCTCGGACCCCTTGATTGCTATCCCTTCAATGTCTAAATCTCAGAGCCTTCGCCGTGGTCTTTCTCTGCTCTCCTCACCTTTGGACCAGGTTCTACATTCTGACATCTGTGTCATTCTTCCCCTCGGCTCTGTTCCCTGAGCCCCACTCATCCCCACTTCCAGTCAGAGTGTTGCTGCTTATTCCAGTTCTACAGCAGGTGCAGAATGAGGTACGGTTTTCTCACATGTCGTCTTCTCCACACCAGCAGCGCACCTCTTACTCCTGCTCTGTCTGGTCCATCACTATCTGCTGTGCTGTGCTCCGCTTGGTCTACCGAGCTTGTTCCAGGCCACCATGGTGTGTGTGTGTGTGTGTGTGTGTGTGTGTGTGTGTGTGTGTGTGTGTGTGTGTGTGTGTGTGTGTGTGTGTGTGTGTGGTGGTCATTCGGCCCAGGGTCTTACCACTGACCTACACGCACCAATCTAATACTCTCATTGTTTGCCTTCCCATTGCATCTTTGACCTCAACCTTGAACCCCAAGTCTTTCTTGTTTTTACTTTTAGAACAAAAATTAGGTTGAGAGTCAGCAAACCAGGCTTCCCTGCAGCCTTGCCATTGACTTGCTGTGCTGAACGAAATGGACAAGCAAAAGACCTGCCCCAGCTCTACGCCGTGTGAGTTCACAGCCGCAGGAAAAGAACTCCGACTGTGCTCTGCAGTCTGACGCCCCTGCAGGGAGACTCTTCATACAAACAGTAATCTAAGCCTGGACTCTGAGCCCCGGGAAGGCAGGAGATAAATCATTTCAAACTGGGCAGCCCTGGCACACACCTTCAGTCCCAGCACGCAGGGAGCAGAGGCAGGTGGATCTCTGTGAGTTCAAGGGCAGCCTGGTCTACAGAGTTCCAAGACAGCCAGGGTTATGCAAAGGATGCCCTGTCTTGAAAAACCAAAAATAGATTAATAAAATGTTTTTTTTTTTCTGTGTACATTTCAACTGCTAAATAAGTATTCACTTCTTTCAAACACAGACTTGGAATTTCCAAATTATTGGAAGCTTTCTCTGGTTCCTGTATGTGTACAGTACTTACAAACTAATAAATAAATAAATAAATAAATAAATAAATAAATAAATAAATATCTGAATGAATAAAAGATTCTCTAGTTATAAGGTTAAGGATACGGAGGAGAGACTCCTTCCCCCCACTAAATTTTGGGTAGGAATAGAGTTGGAACTTGGGAAATTGAAAGCATTTGAAGAAGCCGATCTAGTTTTCTAAGTAACACTGTGAAGAATTTTCATCTTGTTCACCCTTTAAATCTCCACCAGGACCTGGCTGCTCCAGGTACCTAGACCACAGCAATTTTCTTGTCTCTTGGTGACTCTTTGATCCTGACATCTGCAGTCAGTACAAAGCAAGCCCCAGGAAAAGGCGGACACATTCCTCACCGCAGAGGACGTGCGAGTGGGTGCACAGAGCATTCCTCCGGGTCTCTCAAACTCTACCTCTGCACCATGGAGAGCAGGTGGTGACTTCTGCCCCTCCTATCTCACCAATGACTAACCGGCTAACATCAGTGACAGAGCCACATTCTAAAGCAGCCCCGGGCCTTGCCTTACCGGGGGTCCCAAAGATAAGGGCAGAGCTCCAGGATTAAGTCGTGTTTACCCGATGTTAAGAGAGAGACAAAAGACAAGGATCGTTATTTACCTTCTTAAGGAAAACGACCTTTCCAGGGGAAGGAATGAGGAAGGCTTAGAAAAGCAGCTAAAGGCCAGGAAGGACGATGAGATAGGTAAGTGGCTGCTTAGTTTGCCTTTAATACCGCGCTGCCACGTGACGATAATGACCTGAACTTAATGACACAGCACTGTTAATATTCTAAGAAGTCAGAGGGCAAGAAGATGAAGACCAACGTTTGTTGTTGAGACATTTTGTCTCATATAACCCAGCTGCTTTAGGACTTGAGATCCTCTTGACTCAGTTTACCAAATGCTGTGTTACTATGCCCAACTGAAGTGGAAAAAGTTAAGACCTTCCTGTTTTCCCACTACAGTCTAGAACGATTACTAATGGATGGTTGGATACAGCAAAAGGGAAGAGGGGTGATTAGTAGGAAGGAGAATGACTATTAGTATTAAGTAGAATTATTTATGAAGCTTAAAGCACAACAAACTGCTTCTTACAGAGTTAATGACATCAGGACGACACTGGAGACCAGTATTCCACAGGACGTGCTGCCGAAACTTTGGGCTGGATAATTACGCAGTGTTTTGAGTATGGCCTCCACTCACTGGAATCCTCCTGGTTTCCTTCCCAGGAGCACTGTGTACTAAACCCAGGGCCTCAGGTGTGCTAGGCAAGCGCTGCTCTACCACTGAGCTACCCACCCCTCTGTCCACTGTATTCACACACTCTTCAGCGTAGTTAGGACAACAAGACTATCCTGAGAAACTGCCAAGTGCCCCGGCGAGAAAAACCAGCACTGGCTTGGATACCTCTAATAAAATATCACGTAGAAGTCCGGACACCCAGGCACCTGCCACCTTCCTCCTCCCTTTTCTCTGTTTTGGTTTTGAGACAGATTTTTCTAGCCAAGGCTGCCTTGAACTCCCTCTATGGGTGGAGGATGACCTCAAACTCTTGATCCTCTTAAATGCTGAGATCACATCCATGTACCGACTGATTGGGGAGAAAAACTTAATACTTCTGTGCAATGGATCAGTAGGTCAAGGCAGCCACCGCCAAGCTGACAACTAGCGCTTGATTCTCAGAACCTGGGTCCCCTAAAGAACAGGCAGAGAGCTCTTAACCACTGGGCTCTCTCCAGCCCTTGGCTTGCTTCATAATGAATCTTTTCCACCCGAATCATCCCCTGCCTGGGAATTTCCCTACACATTTTATATCTCAGTGTTCAGCTGATCATCTCACAATTCAGGATAAGATTCTGTTCAGTATTCCCATTTCTCAATTCCGGATCAGTTTTCTGCCATCAATGAAGGTGGTTTTTGTTTTTCTCCCAGACACTACTTATTTGTATCATCTTTCTCCTTCCTTCTCAGAAACCAACTGGGAAAAGGCAACACACACATCACTAAAGACGAAGGCCAAAGGGTAGCCATTGACAGAGGTACATTTCCTTCCACTGGAGTCTTTTGGTCCACCTCACAGCCCTCACAGGACAGCTTAGGCTACAGCCCAGTCACCTGAGGGACTCAGAAGGGTGAAGCCTTTTAAAAGTTTTTTTTTTTTTCAGACTGGGTTTCTCTGTTTAGCAGTCCTGGCTGCTCTGGAACTCACTATGTAGAATAGGTTGACCTCGAACTCAGAGATCGGCGTGCGTCTGCCCCGAGTGCTGTGATTAAAGATGTGTGCCACCACTGCCCGCAAGTTTCTACTTCTTCCCACAAGGTTTCTGTCCTTCAGAGTGAGCTACACTCTGGCTTTCCAGTTCTTTTCCTCCTATTGTGCACTAGTGCCTTTCAGGAATCTGCAGAGAACCAGCTTCTATGTGCAAATTACATGCCCACAACTACTAATATTAATTAAGATATTAATCTTTGCTGTTGTTAGAATTCCTTTGTCGCAGCCACTGTTGTCCTCCATGATAACGTCCTTGTATGAAGGGTTCTCTGAAAAAAGGTGGACGTTCCACACCTGGGAGGAAACAGTGAACACAAAGGAAAGGAGGGCACTGGTGCTTGCTCCTTGCACTTCAAGCTTGACAGGTTGAGGACTTTCCCAGAGGCAAAGCGGGTCTCTGACAATGGAACCCGGGCAGCAGCTTCTCCCGAGAGGGCTCTGTAAGGGAACCAGCCCACTCTAACTCCTGACTCTATTTTCTTCTTATCATCTAGTGAGAGATAACAGGGCCTGTGACTGCATTCTAAGTTTATCTTCACTGCTGAGCTGCAATTAAAGGATGGGAGAGGTTCTGCCCTCTCTCTCCTCACCCTGCCCTAGGCTACTCAAGTGCTAGTCATGGTCTTAATCATTTCCAAAGGGAACAGGTTTCCTTGTCTACAGGTTCAAGCATCCCCCCACCCCCATTTCACTACAATCTTTTGGTTTTGGTCTATCTGTCTGTCTGTCTGTCTGTCTATCTATCTATCTATCTATCTATCTATCTATCTATCTATCTATCTATCTATCTATCTTCTGAGACAGGGTCTCTCTAAGTAGCCCTGGCTGTCCTGGAACTCATTCTATAGACCAAGTTGGCCTGAGACTGACAGAAACCACCTACCTCTGCCTCCTGAGTGCTGGACTTAAAGGAATGTGCCACCATCCCTCAGATATTTCAATCTTTCTGAGGAAATTTCAGTAACAAAAGATGTCAATGATCAGTGACCCTCTCAACGAGAATTCAGTCTTCATCACTTACACTTCCTTCCTGAACCTCCGAACTTCTTTTGCTTTTTGGTGTCTTTATTTCATCAAGGGCTGATCATTTATTTGCTACTCTTGTTTTTGATTGGACTCATAGGTAGAAACTCTCATCAAGGACAGCCTATGTATTTTAAAAGCGCACACACACACACACACACACACACACACACACACACACATGTTATAAGACCCAGGCAGGGGCTTGAGATAGCTCACTGCCACTTGCTCTTTCAGAGGACCGGGTTTTCTCAGCATCCTCATCAGGGAGACTAAATCATCACGTCATTTGCATCACGTATCCCATACCCTCTTCTGGATGCTTCAGGTGCCCCCATGTGCACATAAAATAAATATGTTCTCATACATACAATAAAAATTGTTTTACAAAGGAAAACTAGATATACCTATAATCTTAGCACTCAGGAAGGTGGAGACAGGCAGGTCAGATATTCAAGCCTGGACCATGTACAATCCAGTCTCAAAAAAAAAAAAAAAAAAAAAAAAAGATTGGTAAAGAGAACAAAAGCTAAAAGAAAAGCTATAATTCCAAGAAGAAGCCATCCGGAGAGGAAGCACTAACAATATCCAAAGTGAGAAATGGGGTTGGGGATTTAGCTCAGCGCTTGCCTAGCATGTGCAAGGCCCTGGGTTCAGTCCCAGCTCCGGAAAAAAAAAAAAAAAAAAAAAAAAAAAAAAAAAACAAAGTGAGAGATGTCCAAATACATTCACAAAGAATTAGGCAAAAGGCTTTTTTCATGGTTCATTTTCTGGGGAAGGTGATGTTTGTTTCGCCTGCAAAGTCAATAAAATCAACATCACCCAGTTCTAGTTCAAACATTTCAAAATGCATAGTTGGAGAAAAGTAAACATGTAAACTCTTTTAGTAGAGACATTGATAAAATCTGTTAAGATTTAGATATTCAGCCAGATGTGGTGCTGCATGCCCCTGAGCCCAGCACCTGGGAGGCAGAGGCAGGTGGATGAGTGAGAGTTCGAGGCCAGCTTGACCGATAATCCTGGCCCCCTAGAGCAGAGACGGGAGATCTTAGAGCAAGCTGGCTAGCTTGGCCTCCTGGATCAGTGAGCTCTGGGTTCGGCCAGGGACCCTACTTGGATATAGGAGGTGAAAAGGAATTGAGAAATACCTCCTTTGTCAATTTCTCATCTTTACACACATGCACACACACGTGCCTGTGTACACACATGTACACCCCTACACATACGAGACACACACACACACCTGCACACATTCAGACATATGTGAATCCCTAATACACACATATCACACACATTCAGACATATGTGAATCCCTATACACGCATACCACACACATATTCATGCCAATAAATGGCTGAGATTTTCATATTTTCCCACCACAATTTCCATAAAACATCACCATAATACACACAGATAAAGGCACAAAGATGGTCACCATACCATAATGTCACAGAGAAAGTCTAGAAACATAAATGCCAAGGGGGATTTGTTTTTAAAGCGCTATTTATATTTTACCATGAATGTCTCACTTCCTCTTATTTCCCTACATTTGCACAGTGGCTCTCCCAGCTCTTGGGTATTAGGGTGTCCTTCATGTTTCTTCTGTCCCCTCCTTGCCTGTGGCTAGTATATTCTTTTTCAAAGCCAGCTGTAATGTGAGTGTGGAAAAAGGCTCCCTAACCACTCGTGTTGTTGGAGGACTCTGTTAATTTGATATAAAGTGATTACTGTCTCCTTCAATACCACGTATTGTGTCTGTTGGAAAGCAGCCTCCCACGATGGACAGCCATGTACAGAACACTATGGACCCATTAGAGCAATGACTGTAGCTACATAAATGACTTGAAAGTACGTCCAGCTCATATTTCTTCACTGTGTGTTGTTTTAAACGGATTAAGAACAGATAGGACACAAGATATCAACCAGAAGGCTGAAAAATCAATTCTCTGTATATTTTAACTAAGTGCTCGGGCTGGAGAGATGGCTCAGTGGTTAAGAGCTCTTCCAGAGGTCCTGAGTTCAATTCCCAGCAACCACATGGTGGTTCATAACCACCCATAATGGGATCTGATGCCCTCTTCTGGTGTGTCTGCAAACAGATACAGTGCACACATACAATAAAATAATCTTTAAAAAAAAAAAAAAAAAGACAGCACTGGCATTATGAATTGTGTAGTATAAGAGTTAGACTAATACTCCGTGGCAAACCAGTGAGCTCTGGGTTCATGTAGGGTCCCCTGGTTAATAAATGAGGTAAAAAATATTTGAAAAACAGCCCATTTGTCAACCTCTGACCTCCATACACATGCTCACATGCGTGTTCATGCGCCTGTACACTTGCAGTTAGAAAGGTGATGCATCTTCCGGTATAGGCACTCTGCTGAGCACCAGAGGAGAGTAAAGAGACTACAACACAGGCCCCACAGGAGGAGCACGGTGAGACATACCACAGAGCTAACAGTAAGGGGAGAAAAGGGTGTCATGCTCACAGTGTTGGTGTTCCTAAGGGTCGAAAATAAGAATGCAGGAATGTATGAGTTGTGCCTAACAGGGTGTTCTCAGGCAAAAGTCATACACAACAGTCAGGTATGGTGGCACAGGCCTGCAATCCTTAGTACTTGGGAGGTAGAGGCAGGAGGATCAAGAGTTCAAAACAAGTTTGAAATCAGCCTGGGCCATACCAGACCCATACCAAAAAGAAGAAGAGATGGGTCGGTAAGGAAAGGGGCTCTACATCCTGTCTGACAACCTGAGTTCAAGCCCTGGAACCCTTGTGGCAGAAGGAGAGAGAACCAGAATAAAATATCTTCCAAGCTGGGAAAATCAGTCACACAAGTAAGAGAGCACAGGGGTAGTTTGTGTTACCAGATTGGATAGACTTGAGTAAGGAGGAGAATTAAGGCAAACTATATAATTTCCTTTCCTGGTTTGTTTAGCAGGTGCGGATATACCGTGGCTTCTGTGGAGAGGTCAGAGGACAGCTTGCTCTCTCCTACCACATTCTCAGCATTCCAAGTCAGGTCGTCCGGTTTGGCAGCAAGTGTCCTTCCCTGCTGAGCCATTTTGACAACCCTCTGCTGTTTTCACTATAAAACTAAGGATGCTTGGTTTTTCTTTACACAGGAGATCTATAAGATGTATAAGCAAATTTGAAGATGCCGAATAGGGCTGCAGACTCTGAGTATGAGTACAGCCAAGTTCAGGGATGGTAGGTACCCCCTTGGAGCTAAGCAGAACTGAGTCCATAGTCCAGCATGGCAGATGCAGAGGCTGTAACTGACAGTGTTTCAGGAGCAGTCTTTGCACATTGCAAAAGCCCTGCAGGCTCAGTGGTAGTTACTCTGACAAAAGGGGATGCAGTGGAGCAGGCTGGGGTGGGAGAAAACAGCTTTCTGGGTTGCAGGGGCAGCGGGAGCAAGAGCTTGCAGGACTGGACAGGATGCTGTACCTTTGATCCAGCTGCAAGGGAGGCTGAGAGATAAGGGGGATTTATCATAAATCACTAACCAAGCTAGGCAGCAGGTTGAGCATTTGGGCTCTGTCTGAATGCTAAGATATCTGGCAGGCTAGCACAGCAAAAGTGTGTCTGGATTTGGACTTTAGAAAGATCACTAGTAAGGCAAGGTGGCACAGGCCCTTAAGCCAAGGACCCAGGAGGCTAAAACAGCAGATGAGGCCAGTAGGGGTTAGAGAGAATATCAAGCCAGGCTAGGCTATACTGCAAGACCCAGTCTCAAAGGTGATAAAAAATAAAAGAAAATTACTGGCTACATGGTGGAAACCACCAAGGAGATGCTTATTAAAAGACGATGACGAAGGACTTAAATATTTGACAGGAAATTCAGAATATCAGCTCTCAAAATCTTTAAAAAGTTTATCTTAGTGATGGGCGTGGTAGAGTGTGCCTTAGACACTCTCAAGGAAGAGGTGGGAGGATCTCTGCGAGGTACCCTGGTCTACAGAGTGAGTTCCTGGCCAGCTAAGGGTACATAGCAAGACCCTGTGTCGAAAAAGAAAATAAAATGCAAACCTGTTCTTAAACAAACTTTCTTGAGAAAATCACATGGTTTCATTTTCCTCAGGAGAGATGGAAAACAGGAGGGACAGGGGCAGCCATGACAGAGCAGGAGCGACAGAGAGCCTCCACTGGGGTATTTACTCAGTAGAATTTTCCATCAGTTACTGTATAAAGGACTTTCTTGACACTATTCACTGTGGAATTAAAGAGCGAGAGCGAGAGTGAGAGAGGAAGAGAGAGAGGAAGCGAGAGAGAGCGAGAGAAAGAGCGAAAGAGAGAGAGAGAGCGAAAGAGAGAGCGAGAGAACGAGAGACAGCAAGAGACAGCGAGAGCAAGACTGAGCGAGAGAGCGATAGAACAAGAGCGAGACAGCAAGAGAACGAGAGCGAGAGAGAGAGTGCCAGCGAGAGAGACAGCGAGAGCGAGAGAGACAGCGAGAGAGATAGCGAGAGCGAGAGACAGTGAGAGCGAGAGACAGCGAGAGCGAGAGAGCGAGAGCGAGAGAGAGAGCGAGAGAGAGAGAGAGAGAGAGAGAGAGAGAGAGAGAGAGAGATTCTGCCACATTTTTAAAATGTGCTGCCTGCACCTGGAGACACGGGGGCTGCTGGCCTTCCTGCAGGGACAAACCTTTGGAAACCATCTCAGCAGATCTGCTTGCTGGATTGTTTCATATCGCTTTTCCATTCCTGCTGACCTTTATCTCAGCCAGGTTGGAGCCACAGATAACACCTTAAAAGAGATTCGGAATGCCTGTGTAGTCAAAGCAAGGTGTCCGGGACAGGGCTTAGGCAAGAAGAGGAGAAAGGGGTACAGCCAGCCGAAGCGTAACCAAGAAAGGAAATGACCTAGTAATATTCAAAGAGTAATAAGCTATTGTGGTTTAGTTACACAATAGTCCCCCAGTACCAGCAACTGGCTTTACATGGAGCAGGCAGCTTCAAATGCCAGAAGAAATTGCTGTATCAAGTGCAAGCCCTATTCCACACTGCATGACCTTGGCCAAGCTGTCCTTAATGTTGTCATCTATAAAGTGATGTCATCTATAAAGCTATTGCACTGATAGGGAGATTGAGTAATACTACGTGTTAGAGTCCCTCGCAGAGTGTAAAGAACAAAGTTGTTATTGCTCTGAATCTCACGAAGTACAGGAAATCTGAGGTCATGAAATAGCATATCCTACCAGCAGACTTCCTTCAAGACATTTCTTTTTTTCCGGCTAGCTCGGGAAATCAATGGAGCAACATTTGACTAGCACGGAGACTGCGCCACTTTGAGGGGAAGCCCTTTGACTCCCAGCCCAGACACTAGGCAATCCATCTCCACACTCTTCTGCAGATATTTATGTCAACTTCAGTTTCTATTTGCTCACTTGATGGCTGCTCTTTTTGCATCCTCAGGGGCTGGAGCAGCAACACTGGGAATTTAAAAAGAAAGCTAAGCCAAGAAATCAGTGCTGGCCATGGTGATACCCAAAGTCAATCCCCACCTCTTGGAAGATTGGGGTTAGAGAATCTCAAGTTTAAGGCTACTAAGCTACATAATGAGTTCAAGGCTAGTCTGGACAATTTTGGGGGAAGGGGGTTACCTCAAAACAGTTTCTGTGGTAGCTTGGCTGGCAAGCACCAAGCAAAGTTCAATCCTCAGTACAAAGTGGGGGCTGGAGAGTTCAAAACAGCCATGCCATATTATAATTAGCCATAGCACATTACAAAAATAAAATATTATCTGGATTTTTTTCAAGCATGAAATCTGGCACGGAGAATTCTGACTACTTTTGTCCTCTCTCTCTGTCTCTGTCTCTGTCTCTCTCTCTCTCCTCTCTTTCTCTCTTTCTCTCTCTGTTTAAATGCAGGAATCTTACTGCTTAATATGTGGTATAGCATGTGTGTGGAGGCCAGGGGACAACTTTCAGGAGCTGGTTCTCCTGAAAGAAGATGAGTCTCAGGGACCAAAGTCAGGCTGTCAGAATTAGCAGCGACCACTTTGAGCCATCTTGCTGGCCTTATGTTTTTTTTTTTTTAAAGATTTATTATTGTTGTTGTTGTTGTTGTTGTTGTTGTTGTTGTTTTGCTTGAGACAGGATTTCTGTTCACCCCTGGCTGTCCTGGGACTCAAGCTGTAGATCAGACTGGTGTTGAACTCATAGATCTGCCTGTATTTGCCTCCCAAGTGCTGAGATTAAAGGCACAAGACTTACTATTCTTTAGATTTATTTTGTTTTATGCATATGAATGCTTTGCCTGAGTGTATGTCTGTGCACTACATGTATTCCTAGTGCTTGGAAGTCAGAAGAGGGTTTCAGATCCTTTGGAACTGAAGTTAAAGTTGCTTTTAAATCACTGTGTGGATGCTGGGAATTGAACCTGGGTCCTCTGGAAGGGCAACAAGTGCTCCTAATCTCTAGTTCTTCTTATTATCATTTTTAAAGATTCATGTTACTATGTTACTTTAAGTGTGTGTGTGTGTGTGTGTGTGTGTGTGTGTGTGTGTGTGTGCATTATTCAAGGGCAGATGCCTGCAGAGGCCAGAAGAAGGCATCAGATAGCTGGGAGCTGAAATTATAGGCATTTTAGAGACCTCTGCAGTGGGTCCCGGGACTGGACTCCGGTCCTCTGGAGGAGCATATCTCCACAGCCCAGCCCATTGCTTTCTTTCTTAAAATTGTTTTTCTTAAGAAAGTGTCTGGTAGCTGGACATGGGATGCATGCCTTTAGTCCCTGCACTCTGGAGGCAGGGGCAGCAGGAGGCCATGTCTGGTCTACTCCAGTCCCTGCTTCCCTTCACTACTTTGCTTACTTGGGGAAAGGAGTTTTATCTCCAAACCACTGTGGGAAGGGTGTTGTGGCAATTGGTGCTGCACTGGCAGACACTGGCAAAGTAGCAGCACTTGTTTTAGTCCCTGCTACTCACTATGTCCTCTTCCCAGTACTAGTGCCATACATCACCACCTCCAGTGACCCATGAGACATGCAAATTCTCACTTTTTTTTACCCCAGATGTGGGGAATCAGACTCTTGTCAGGGCAGGGCCGGCAACCTTCAATAAGCCTTACAGGAGACTCTCATGTACACTAAAGCGTCAGGAGAATACCGGGTAGAGAGGCTCCACAGCGTAGCTGTCTGTGTCAAACTTCAGATGGTCGGGAACTGGAGAGAGGGTCAGCGGCCAAGATACTTGCTGTGGAAGCCTGCCAACCTGCACTTGATTCCCAGAACCCATATGAAGTTAGGAGCCGAGAACAGACTTCATAAAGGTGTGCCCTGGGGCCTGTCCATACAAGTACATAGATACAGCATTATAAACAAGCCAAGAAGCAGAAGTAAGATGGCCAGCACGGAAATGTATGTTGACATTCATATCTGAAATAAAAATGGAAGTCAGCTTTCCCCAGAAGTCGAATTTGGCTCCTGGGCTTGCCCAGGAGCAATGGCTTTGTGTCTGTTTATAGCTCCGCAAACTTGAGTTCCAAGGGTTTTAATCCCTGCATCCCCATTAAAGTCTGCAGTGGCCTTTATGTATGATAGTTTAGTTTGGGAAATGAGTGGCGGCTCGAAGCTTGTGTAGTTTTTTTTAGCTTCAGCCAGAAGCTTCTTTGCACAAGAGGTCTTCCTAGACCGCCCCACCCCGACTACTCAGAAAAGCACCTTTTCCTATTTTGCACGAAGGCATGGCACCCTCTTCTGGCCTTGGGGGCAACAGGTACAGCGACATCCATGCAGTCAAAAACATCCATACACATAAACACAAAGGAAACAGATGCTGATTTAAAATGGGTGTGTCGGTGTGTGTGTGTGTGTGTGTGTGTGTGTGTGTGTGTGTGTGCTGTGTGTGCTGTGTGTGCTGTGTGTGGGGTATGGGTGTGTGTGCTGTGTGTGCTGTGTGTATGGGGTGTGTGTGTGCTGTGTGTGTGGTGTGTGTGTGTGGTGTGTGTGTGCTGTGTGTGTGTGGGGTGTGTGTGTGGTGTGTGTGTGTGTGTGTGTGTGTGTGTGTTGGGTGTGGGGGTGTGTGTGTGTATGTGTGCTGTGTGTGTGTGTGTGTGGTGGTGTGTGTGCTGTGTGTGTGTGTGATGTGTGTGCTGTGTGTGTGTGGGGTGTGTGTGCTGTGTGTGTGCTGTGTGTGTGGTGTGTGTGTATGCTGTATGTGGGTGTGTATGCTGTGTGTGTGGGGTGTATGTTATTTGTGTGTGTGTGTGTATGGGGTGTTTTGTGTGTCTGTATGGGGGTGTGTGTGTTTGTGTGTGTGTGTATGGGGTGTGTGTGTGCTGTGTGTGTGTGTGTGTGTGCTGTGTGTGTACTGTGTGTGCTGTGTGTGGGGGTATGGGTGTGTGTATGTGTGCTTTGTGTGCTGTGTGTGGGGATATGGGTGTGTGTGCTGTGTGTGTGTGTATGTGTGGTGGTGTGCGTTTGTGTTTGGATGTGTGTATGTGTGTTTATGTGTTTGTGTGTGTGTGTGTGTGTGTGTGTGTATGTGTGTGTGTGTGTGCGTGTGTGTGTGTGTGTGTGTGTGAGGGGTCTAGAAAACTAAGAAAGCAGAAGTTTCACAATTTGAAGATTGTTTTTTCCTACTTGGTCTTCAGTGACAAGGTCCCCACCCTGTACTGCAACCTGCAAGTCTCTTGCTTTCTTTCCATTTGGGTTCTCCTTTTAGCTTCTTTCCAAACACAGATAATGAATTAAAACAATTTATTTTAGCATCTGTTGCAGTTTGATACGAAGCCCCCCTCCCCCAAGGCTCAGACTACTCACAGATGGGTCCACAGCTTGCCGGTGATGTGGATCGTGTGGGTGGGAGGGAGAATGGAGGGCCTGGCTGCTGGCATTCCTCGGAAGGATAGCTAATCCCTGGACCTGTCTTCTCTCTGCACCACTCTACCTGAGAGGAGCCTCCTTCCTCCTCCCCAGGCTCCTGGCTAGCGCCTCATCACACCCTGGCCCCCAGACAATGGAGCCAAGTGATAATGGACTGAAATCCTGGAACTGTGAGAGAATAAATCCTTCCTTGCTTAAGTTTTCTGGGATTTTTTTCTCGTGACCAAAGAGTGGCTAATCTAGTATGTGTGGTGTGATTTCAGCCTCAACCCCTGGCTCCGTTCTGATGGATGAAATGTTTAACAACCTCGAAAGGGGTGAACCACCTTTTGAGTCATTTGTTGGCCCTCATCTGCAAGCCACCCGATCAGCAGAACAGAGTTCCTCCCTCAGTGGTTTTGTCTGCACCTGAACTCAAAGGCACCTGCGCTCTGAGATCCTTCCTTCTCCTTTCCGCCTCTGATCTGGTCTATGTAGAAGTCAGTTAGGTCAACCTGATTTTCAGTTACTTACCACCTCTGGTTTCCTTGTCTTTAAACCCCCAACTCAGCACACATAGACCTCTGTTTTCTAATTCTAAGCCCATACCCTTCCCATAATCCTCTTTCCTCCACTCCCAGGCCGCTGTCTCTCCTTTCATTCCTTTTATCATCCATTCCCTAAATAGTCTCAAATGGCTTCTAATCTTCTCAGGGCTTTGTCTTCTAGGCCTAATTAAAAACAGTTCACAAGGTGAATTCCGGGCCATAAAAGCACTGAGAACTAGGAGCTGCAGAGATCTACACCGCCACCTGGTGGCCGGCTGTCAAATAGGTTTGGCATCCTAGCAACAGATCCTGGAGGCGGATACCCCCAGAGCACTGGTTGTTAGGAGAACAGGAAGGACTTTCTTCAAACCAGCATTTTTTTTCTGCCTGTAATTATCTTATTATCTTTACAAGATTTTATTTTTACCCTCTAGAATTCATTAATTCCTTCCTTTCACTGGGACTGAACTTAGAGCCTCACCTGTGCTAAACAAGGGTTTGGCATACATCCCCAGACCTTCTACTCTTTTCTCTCTGCTAAATCTCCAAGATTTCTTTTTCTTTTTTGACTATCAGCTGATAACCTAACCTATTATTTCATTGAGAAAACAGAAGCAAAATGAAAGGAACTATCCATCTTCAGCAATAAATCTGGTTCCTATTCTATGCACACTCTCAGCTTCTTGTCAAACACTGTGCAGCACAATGGTTTTTAGTATATTCAGAGTGGTACAGCCGTCTTTCTGGTTTTTGTAAACATTTGTTTGTATTCTGTGCTTAAGAACCCCAGCACACAATGGAGGTCAGAGGATTGCCTTTTGAAACTGGCTCTCTTCCTCTACTATGTGGGCCTCACTCCGGAGCCCTGGCTGGGCTGGTTGACTCCTCTCAGCTGTTTCAGTGTACTGTAGCCGCGTTCATTCACTACACAGTAGTCTGACTGCTTTTGAGGCTGTAGCATTCCGAGGGGGCACAACCATAGTAGCAGAGACTGTCTGGCCCACAGAGCATAGGATACCCAGCCCCACTCCCAGGATCTGTAGACATTAGAGTTTCGTGACTGGGGCTGGAGTCCGAGAAGCATTTATACCCCAGGCCCTTTACATACGGTTTCTTCTGTGTGAATAATTCCATATTGCCTCATGGCTGGGTCCTGAACCTTCTGTTTCTGCTCAACTCCTTCCTGAAGAGGCTTTTACCAACCGGACCACAGTATCAGAGTGAGCAGACCCCTCCCTCCTTCCATCCCATCTGCCATGTTCTCATGTCTTTCCTGCATGGGGATGTAAATCTGCACTGGGATGAAAGCCGTTCCAGACATCAGTAGTGCCTGTCACACAAATGAATGAAAAAAAAAAAAAAACCAACCAAACCAAACCAAGCATAAAAACAAACAAACAAACAAAAAGCCATGTGCAAACAGCTTGATGAATAACAAATGAGCCCTTGAAAGAAATGAGTCTAGGGGAAAACGTATTCAGTATCCTCTCTGTTTTTATTAGAGGAAACATGTCTGAACAAACATGGCCTAGGGAGTGGTGGTGCACACCTTTAATCCCACAACTTGTACCCAGAAGGCAGAGGCAGGCAGATCTGAGCTCAAGGCCAGCCTGGTCTACTGAGTGAGTACTGAGCGAGTTTCAGGACAGCCTGGGCTACACAGAGAAACCCTGCCTCGAAAAACCAAAAAGAAGGAAGAGGAGGGGGAGAAGAGGAAGAAGGAGGAAGAGGAAGAAGAGAAGGAAGAAGAAGAGAAAAGGAAGAGGAGGGAGAGGAGGAGGAGGAAGAGGAGGGGGAGGGAGAGGAGGAGGGAGAGGAAGAGGAGGGAGAGGAAGAGGAGGAGGGAGAGGAAGAGGAAGAGGAGGAGGTTGTGGAGTGTTTGCTCTGCAAGAAAGCTGCCTGTGGTTCAATCCCCTTCACCACATGAACTGGATGTGCCTGCTCACATCTCTGATTCCAACATTGGGGAGAGGTAGAGGTAGAAGGATCAAAAGTTCAAAGACATCCTCAGCTATATAGAGAGTTTGAGGCAGGTATGAGATGCATGAAACCTTATCTTAAAACAAAATAAAACAAAAGAAGAACAGGCCATGAGATGGCCCATTAGCTCAAAGCACTTGCTTGCCATGGCGTATGACAGCTGAGCCCTATCTCTGGGACCCAGTGGTAGAAGGAAAGAACAGATTTCCACAGCTGTCCTCAGACATCCACTAGTGCGCCATGGCACAAACAATTAATACACAAATATGATAGGAAATTAACGCAAAACCAAACAGTGATCTGATTTGTACATGATTTATGCAAGTGATGTTTCTGAGTGACTGTCCTTCCGTGTTACTATATACTATATAGTATGTTCCGACATACTATAAGGAGTTATAGAGAATTGAGGAGTGAGAATGTTTAGACCGTTTTATCTGTAACTTTTCTAAGTTAGTATTTCTTTATGAACTGAAAATCCAATGGGTGAATTTCAGGTTTTTTCCTCACTATGTATTTAACCCACTTCTTGATTCATCTTGCCCTTTATGTCATTGTGATGCTGGCCACAATTTCAGCTACTACTGAGTTTTGTCAAAAGTAAAACCAGGGCAAGTAAGATGCTCGTCCTAGCCAGCATTCACTACTCCATGGGTTCTTCTTTCTCCCACCCTTTCCCACCCTTCCAACCCCCTAACATTAGATAGGAGAGAAAAGAGGGTAGAAAAAAGGGGGTGACTTTATCATTAGTCTACTTCCTGCTGATTAGGAGTGTTGAGTTTGTTGGGGCAAATTTGATCTTCTCTGTCAGAGTATCTAATTTCCTGTTTCCTCTTTGTGCGCTCCTTCAAAACAAACCTCCGACGACAAACAGCAACTAACCACCAATCAACAACCACCCCAACAACCAAAAACAATGCAACAACCAACTCCCTGGTATCCTCTGAAAAGTCTCCAGAACTCCAAATGTCACATAAAAAAGTATTTGTCTCTGGCAAAATGACACCCCTGCTAGGGGATGAGGCAAATCACAGTTGGCTCCTGTGGACGATCTGAAGCAGCCCCACATCCCACCCCGGGATTAAAATGAAAATATGCTCATATCTGTGTCTTTGTTTCTTTGTTCCTTTCTTAAAGATTTATTTATTTACAGTGTTCTGCCTACATATATGTCGGTGCACCAGAAGAGGGCACCAGATCTCATTACAGATGGTTGTGAGCCACCATGTGGTTGCTGGGAATTGAACTCAGGACCTCTAGAAGAACAGCCAATGCTCTTAGCCTCTGAGCCATCTCTCCAGCCCCTATTTCTGTGTTTTTCAAGGACACCAAAATTCCTAAATTGTCACTACAGCTCATCTGATCAAGGTGCCTATTACTAACTTGTTTTTTGTTTTTGTTTTTGTCTTTTTTTTTCTTTTCTTTTTTAAGATTTATTTATTTTATTTATATGGGTACACTGTAGCTGTCTTCAGACACACCAGAAGAGGGCATCAGATCTCATTACAGATGGTTGTGAGCCACCATGTGGTTGCTGGGATTTGAACTCAGGTCCTCTGGAAGAACAGTCAGTGCTCTTAACCACTGAGCCATCTCTCCAGCCCTCCTTTTTCTTTTTTTCGGAGCTGGGGACCGAACCCAGGGCCTTGCGCTTGCTAGGCAAGTGCTCTACCACTGAGCTAAATCCTCAACCCCTCTGTTTTTAATTCCTAGTGAAACCACCAATACACATTTTAACCTTTACTTAGCCTTAATCCTACCAAATTTCAGAGAACATTTTCTGTTAATGTCTGTAATACTATAAGCTTAATAGATGTGTATTTCTTTTCAAATACAACAAGAATTGGGAGGGCGTGATGGCACACACACTAGTCATCTCAGCATTGTGGACTAAGGCAGGGGGTTAGTGATTTGAGGCCAGCCTGAGCTATATAATGAGATCCTGTCACAAACACAAATGATGTGTGCTACCCTTATAAAGTAAGGGTGGTGGGGTTGGGGATTTAGCTCAGTGGTAGAGTGCTTGCCTAGCAAGCACAAGGCCCTGGGTTCGGTCCTCAGCTCCAAAAATACAAAAAAACATAAAGTAAGGGTGGTATAATCAGGAAGCCTAGAATTAAGAAAGGGCAGCCTATATGGTTTCTCTGTCTTCCTGAGACTGGGTAGCATAAGCTAGCCTCAGACTTGCTTTTTGCCCAGGTTAGCCTACAATTTTTGAAACAGAAACAGAGTAACCCCTTGTCTCAAATAGTAAGGCTCAATTATTCAATAAACAGAGCGAGGGTGAGCCACTCGCAAGATGTGCAGTAGGGAGAGCTTGGTGGGGAGAGCTTGGTGGGAAGTTGGGGTAGGCAGAGTACAGAGCAGCCGTGCTTTTGATTGATGAAGCAAAGAGATGCGTTAAAAAGGGGGTCTCTCACTGAAAGTCAACCTCCTGGCACCCCCTTCCTGACCTGTCCGCCCTGGTCCAAGCAGCTAACGGTCACTGAACACCCACTCGTCTCCGTGGCACTGCCTGACCAGTCTACAGAGCACTCCTTTCCCTGGCACCAAGCCCAGCTTGCTGTAGAACCCAGACTTAATCATCCCCATGTGCCCTGCCAGCTCTTCTGGATCTCACTGGCTCAGACAAACCTGCTTTCTCTCGCCAGGGGAATCGATGTACTGTTTGTACCATAAATTCCAGGCACTGATTTCTCCTCAGTCCTGTGACTAGACTTAGTTTTTGCCTCTCGAATCTGGTAAATGAGCACCGTTTGATCATCTGGGAGCACGGGTTGTTAAATTCGCCTGGCTACGTGCTGTACAGCTGTTTCTTCCAGCTTGAGGCAGTCCTTTCTGGGAGGGGAGGGGCCCAAGCTTGCCAGTGGGAGGCTAAGGGAAACTTAAAACTCAGATGAGCCTCCCTGAGGAGGTCGGTTATGCAATTGCTAGCACGGGGGCGTGGGGTGTGTGGGGGTGTGTGGGGGTGTGGGGGTGAGGTTGGCGAGTGGGGAGCTGAGTGAGGGAACGTCTGCAAGCTGTAGAGGGAAATCCAATGACGAATCTCACCTATCCCCATGAGCTTCTTTTGATGACGAAGCTGCTGCCTTTGAGTCACCCGTGGGCAGATAAGTCATTCCCTATCCCTACTCCGGTTAAGTTCCAGTCAGATCAGACTGGAATCAACTCTTTGGTGTGTCATCGGTACCCTATCTGGGGTGAGTAAATAGGTGTTTGTGTCTTCCTAAGAAAAGTCATACAATACATTTAATAAAGGCGGGGCAGGAAAAAAAGAGGATCACTTAACTCACTTCTGTAATTTATATACTTAGCTGACTGAGATTTAGCCCCTATGCAAGGACAGCATGCAAGTCTGTGAAGAACCGATTATCAAAAAAAAAAAAAAAAAAAAAAAAAAAAAAAAAGAGAAAGAAAAGAAAAGAAAAGAGACTTGGAGGACAGAGAAAGGCAAAGGATAAAAGGAGTGAATATTATCGAATGAATTAATGGAAACATAACCAAGGTTTTTTTTGTTGTTGTTGTTGTTTTTTTTAACACGTAGTATATGCTAGCATGATACGAAAGAATGGCTGACTGATTTCCTCAGTTTGAAAAGCATGCCAAAGGAGACAACTGTTTCTCTAAGGTCGACCATTACAATGTTCAGATAAAACAAAAACAAAAACAAAAAAACCCAACAACTGGGGCTCTCAGATGTGAGTCAAGATACCAGGAAAACCACTCAGCAGGGGAAAATGCCCAGCAGGGTGCCACATGGCTTCAGTCCTAGCACTCAGAAGGTGGAAGGGGATCTCTGTGAGTTCGAGGCTAGCCTGGTTTACAGAGTGAGTTCCAGGACAGCCAGGGCTAAGGAGAAAGATGCTACCTACAAACAAACGAACAAACCAGCAAATTCCCAGAGAACAGCTTTATGCAAATTCCTTTCCAGAAATAACCCGTGTTCCCTGACTTTAGTAACATGCACCAACCATCAGAGGGTGTCTGCCCTGCCCTAACCCCATTCCAAAAGACCGAGCCTTACGTATTACCTTTAGTGGACATGTTGTCACAGTGCTTTGCAAGTAACGTGCCTAAGTTGCACATCAGAGATGCTCCTGAAAGAATGGTTGGTGGTGGTTGTATGCGTCATAAAGTTCTACACTGCTTTTCAGATCTATGGCACCATGGCTCTGTTCAAGATTCCCTCAAAACCACAGTGTATAACCCTTAACAAGAGCTGCAGATGCTGTTACAGGGCCGAACTTGAGTTATTTCATCATTCTTGTCACTCTGAATAACACATACTGAGGGTTGGGGATTTAGCTCAGTGGTAGAGCACTTGCCTAGCAAGCGCAAGGCCCTGGGTTCTGTCCCCAGCTCCAAAAAAAAAAAAAAAAAAAAAAAAAAAACGAAAAAAAAAAAAAAAAAAAACCCACATACTGAAACTATGAAGTGGGCCAGTGAGGTGGCTCAGAAGGTAAAGGGACCTGCCACGATGCCAGATGACTCCTCCCCCACACAGGCACCTTGGTATCCACACATGGGTGTGTACACACACAAACACACACGAGGATGTAATTTTTAAAAGTAAAATAACTATGAATGTCAAATGCATTGGGGGAGTGTTTGCCTAGTAGTAAGAAGCCCTGGGTCCAATGGCTAGCACCCCTCTCCTACAAGTAGGCATGGTGGCCTAGGCCTGGATGTGGAGGCCGGAGGACCAGAAAAAGTTCAAGTTCAGTTTTGACTGCATAGCAACTTTGGATACCTTGGGCATACCTTGGATACATAAGAATCTGCCTTAGATAGATAGATAGATAGATAGATAGATAGATAGATAGATAGATAGATAGATAGATAGATAGGAAAGGAAAGGAAGAAGAAACAAAGAAAGAAAGGCTGGACATGGTGGTGTACACCTTTAATCCCAGCATTTGAGAGGCAGAGGCAGTTGTGAGTTAGAGGCTAGCCTGGCCTACATAGGGAAGTTCTAGGCTAGTAACAGCTATAAGGAAAGACCCTGACCTCCCCAAAACCCCCAAAAGAAAAAAATGTTAAGGGATCATGTTAAATCTATTGGCTGTAGTAGTAACAGTCTCTCCTCTAGGCTGAAGCAGTAATGGTCTCTCCTGTCCTCATTTATATGTCTTTAATTAGCAAGACCAAATAAAATAAATAAGTAAGTAAATAAATAGTTCAGGGAGACGGCAAACACCGAGGTTATCAACAGTAGCACAGCAGTTTGATGCCAATCTGATATTAATCTTGATACTCACGTTCTGTTTGTTGCTCTCCATCTCTCTATCGTAGCAAGATTTGATCCGTCTTCAAATTTCTTTTCAAGGCACAGCTTCCTGTAAATTGCAATCGGTCGTTAGTTATTTGGTTACTCGCTCTCTCTAATTGGGTTCCCTAAAAGAAGAACCTGTGTGTTATCACCTGGACAAACAGGCACTACCGTACTGGAGGTGAGCTTTTCATCCATTCTAGTTATATGTTAGATTAACTCAATTCCGGGATCCTTATCCAATCGCTGGGGAGGGCTAACAAGTGAAGGATCTTGGGTGGAGGAAAGAAAGACAGTTGAACGTGCTAAAAAAACAAAAAAAAAATAACCAACAACAAAAAAACCTCTAGATTTTGAGTCGTGACCTGTCACCAACTAGCAGTTTCTCCATCTGCAAAATGTACAGGAAGTGAGCGAGGTGACCTTGCTGGCACCAATTCTGTGGTATTTTTCTTTTGTTTTAGACTTGTTACTTTTTATATAATATGAGAGTCTTGCCTACATGTCTGCATCTCTACTGTATGCAGGTCAGTGCCCAGGGAGGTCACGAGAACGTGCAAAGGTATCAGATCTAGAACTGCAGTTACGATGGATGGTTGTGAGGAACCATGTGGTGCTGGGAACTGAGCCGTCGCTCCACCATCACAAAGAATACTGCTTATTTTGTCTTGTAGGAGTTAGTGTTTGAAGAGCCTCAACTAGAGCCCTCAGCACACTTGGGGGTTTAGCGATGTTCTGATCCGGCCAGTGGTCTGTGGTTGGCACCTCTCCCGTGAGGAGCCCACACTCACTTTCAGGTGCATCTCCTTTCTCCTAACCCTACTGCTTAAAACTATACTGAAATCTTAAAAACCGAACAAACCCAGCTCTGCTTCACTAGCCTCTTTTCTTGTAGAAATACTTCCACAGTACAGAATAATCCTACAGTGTTCTATCACATGGCTGTAATGTGTTATTTATCCATTCACTTTTCGTTGATGAACATCTGCCTTGCTTCTAGTTTTCAGTTGTTGCAAATACAGCTGTGAACAACAACAGGTTTAAGTATTTGAAACAGCCAGTGTCACACTCCTTTAATCCCACCACCGAGAAGGGTGAGTGGGAGGGCAGCCTGGTCTACATTGAGAGTTTCAGGACGGTCAGGACTCCACAGTGAGACTCTGTATCCGAAACAATGACAAAACACAACATTGGAAAGCATCTGCCCCCTTTTACCCTCACCTCCCTTCAGACCGTTTCAGTGAGCGACAGCAGTCAAGAATCATGATCCTGCTTAGCTAGCTATCAACATTACCATGTCTGCTTTCTCCACCTTTCTCCTGACATGGACAGGTGGCCTTGAAGGCGACCTGAGGCGAAGTTTAAACACTAGCTTGGTTGGAGACTTTGGCCTCCATACCTCCTCCTCCTCTTCCTCCTCCCCCTCTTCCTCCTCCTCTTCTTCCTCCCTCTCTTCCTCCTCCTCACCTCTCCTCCCTTCCTCCTCTTCCCCTTCCTCCTCCTCTCCTCCTCCCTCCTCCCTCCTCTTCCTCCCTCCTCCCCCCCCCTCTTCCTCCTCCTCCTCCTCCTCCTCTTCTTCCTCCTCCCCCACTTCCTCCTCCTTTTGCTGAGCTGGTGTGCATGGCTAGTTGTGCAGCCATCTGGCTTTAGTTCCCAGGTGTTGGGACTGAGGGCAGATGCTACCACAGTCCATGACAAAGGTCTCTTTGCCTTTTCTCATCTTCTGATCCCTTCTCTTTCTCCTGAGAACCCCCTATCATCTTCGGAGTCACTCTCGCTTTGGAGAAGCACAACAAACCTCAGCCCCACAGTGGCCTTTCACTTCAAATAAATATGTTTTTTTTTAAAAGTGAGGTTCTGCGTGATTGTTGGGGGGAGGGCGGCAATGGGGGGAGGATGGGGAGGGGAACACCCATAAAGAAGGGGAGGGGGAGGGATTAGGGGGATGTTTGCCCAGAAACCGGGAAAGGGAATAACACTTTCCGAAATGTAAATAAGAAATACTCAGGTTAATTAAAAAAAAAAAAAAAAAAAAAAAAGTGAGGTTCTGGCTCAGTGCACCGGTGAGGGTGCTTGCCGCTAAGCCTGACAACCTGAATTGGATCCCTGGAACCCAATAGTGAAGGAAGGAACCAAATCCTACAAGTTACAGGGAGAACCCCACAACCCTCCCCCCCACGTGGGGGTAGGGTAGAGATACAGTTGAGTAGGGGAACACTAGCCTAGCATGTGGTCAATCCCCAGTACTTTGTGGAAAAAAAAATGTTAAAGTGATTAACTCACAGAATAGCTCTTCATGCTTATAGATTAAACTGGGAGAAACTAAGACCAGTTTGAAAGGCAGTTAGCCTTTCATCCTTTCTCAAACACTTAGGGAGTAAGTCACTTGATGACTGAATTACCCACAAATTTGTTAAGTCAGTTTTCCTCTGGCTTAAGACCCTAGTGGACAGGCCAGAGAGATGGCTCAGCGGTTAGGGTCCCGAGTTCAATTCCCAGCAACCACAGGGTGGCTCACAACCATCTGTAATAGGATCTGATGCCCTCTTCTGGTGTGCCTGAAGACAGTGACAATGTTCTCATATAATCTAAAATAAATAAATCTTAAAAAACAAATGACCCTAGCAGACATCTTTCATGGCTAACACAGTTCCTTCCTGTCCGCGGTCCAGTTCCCTCTGCTTGGACTCACTTGAGGCTCAGTCTCCGTGAAGTTACTCTCAGAAAGATCCTCTCAGATAAACCACTTTCTCTACCCGGCACCTGGCGGAACACACAGTTCTGTCCTTATTCCTTCACCCGTTAGTTACATTTCCCTTGAGAAGATTTACATGCCTGATGGCACAGGCCTGTAGTTCTAGGTACTCTGGATCTGATGCAAGAGGATCTACAGTTTCAGTCCAGCCTGGGCTACAAGGGGGAGCTCAAGGCCAGAGAGCCCCTGACTCAAAAATTAACAAGGGAGGGAGTGTAGCTCAGCGGGGGCTCCTTCCGGCGTGACCGAGTCGGTAGGTTTCCATCCTCACTTACAAAGACTTCCCCAGCTACGATCTATGCTCTACCGGTTTGTCTAACATGTGAGGTCCAGGAGGGCGGGGCTCTTGGCCATGTGCTTGGCCGAGGGCCTGGGACCGGGTAGATGCTCCGTGGACATCGGCAGGGGCGATTCCGAACACCCTCCTCCCTCCACCCTCCACCCACCTCGACTTCCCGCCTCTCACCCACCATCCCCGCAGCTGCCCGGTGCCGAGTTCCGCCCAACCGCCCGCTTGGCAGCCCCGCTCTGCTCCGGGCGGGCGCAGCGCCGGAGTGACAGCACCACCGCCGCCACCGTCTCAGCCGTTAGCCCCGCGCCGTCGCCAGCCCACTTTCCGTTCCGAAGGGTCCGTTGACGGAGGAAAACGTGCCCGGCGCCCGCTTGCTCGCTGCGTCCGCCCTGCACGCTCCACTTACCGCGGAGGCAAAAGTCCCCTCCAGGGTGGCCGGTCGCCTGTGTCCTGCTTGTCACCTGGCCACCAACCGACCGGCCGTACTCTGGGGTCCCCGAACGTGTCAGCTCCCCAAACCTTCACATCTTGGGCTCCGCCATCCTCCGCGCCTCCCTTAAAAGGGTGTTGACATTGCTGCTTTAAGAGATACGGATGCCCCTCGCGCCTCTTTGCCCCTAGGACGGCTCAGAGAGGGCTCCGTGGAAGGGGCTGGGGAGCCCCTTCACAGCCCGCGTGTTCCCCTTCGTCTCCGAAAGGACTCCGGTGCGAGTTTGGCGCTTCGGTATCATAAAGGTCTGATACCCCGTTGGTGCGTGGGGGTAACGCTCAAGCAGACAGCACCGCTAGGTTTGGGAGGCGGAAGACCAGGCTTGCAATGACTGCGGGCCAAGTCTGCAAGATAACGTGGCTTCTGAGGAGCGTGTGGAGCTGGGGCTGGCAGGGTCTTTTTTTTTTTTTTTTTTTTAAATAAAGGTCGGAATTGCACCCCTCAAAAGGGGTATTGCAGTGAACAAACATGCGTGTGCAAAGGTGTGTAACTGAGTACATCGCTAGGGGACTCTTAAATGCCAGTAGGCACGCACCGGAAGGCTGAGACAAGGGAGAAGGGAGGGGAAAGAAAGGAATGCCAAGCAGGAGAGAGGGAGAACAGGACCGTCATACATTATTTTGGCTTTTTTATTTTTTTATTTTTAAGATAGGGACTTTATATAACCCAGGGTAGCCCCAAAATCGCTGTGTAGTTGAACCTGGCCTGGCCTTAAATTCCTGATCATCATGTAGGATTAAAGGGCCAAAGGAAAAAACAACCTGGACCTCAAGCTCAAGCAAGGGCCAAGAAAAAGAAACCCATCAATCTGTGAACAGGAAAACCCACCAATTCCAAACTCAGGAATTGAAATCCCTCCAAGTCTACATCCTAGGAAGCCCCACCCCCACCCCATAATCCCTAGCTAAATCTTGCTTTCTGCTCACTTCCCTGTAGCTTCTCTGCCTAGCAGAGACAGCCACCCTCCGGGATTATCACCTCCCAATAAATCTGTGTGAGGTTCATTGTGCAGTGTAACTTGGTGGCATTCCTTGGCTCCCAATTGCCAGGGTACCTTTCTAAGCAGAGTATAACACTTTTTGTGGGAAAACTCCCCTTGCCAGAGCAGAAATGTAACACTTCTGTGGGAAACTTTCTCCCCAAACAGGAGCAGATCTGTAATACTTCTGTAGGAGAAGCCTTTCCCTTTAGAGCTGCAACACTTCCTGAATCCAGGGTAACAAGTATGGTCCACCGCGCTTAACTTTGGTTTGCCTTTTTTTTTTTTTAAAGATCGATCTCTCTCTCTCTCTCCCTCCCTCCCTCCCTCCCTCCCTCCCCCCCCCCCAACTCTGGAAGGGCACCAAGCACTCTGAATAGCTGAGCCAGCTCTCCAGCCCTGGTTTTGGCCTTTTTT
Source organism: Rattus rattus (assembly GCF_011064425.1). Lineage (NCBI taxonomy): Eukaryota > Metazoa > Chordata > Mammalia > Rodentia > Muridae > Rattus > Rattus rattus. The sequence goes on along the minus strand of NC_046159.1, from coordinate 24,304,150 downwards.
GGACAGGGTCTCACTGTGTACCATAGACTAGCCTTGAACTAGTAGCAGTCCTCCTGTCTCAGTCTCAAGTGCTGGCCTCAAACTCAGAACCACCACATATAGTCCATACATTGTTAATGGGTATGTAGACAGATAAATGGGACCCCTCCCCCAAAATGTTTGGAAAACTGGAAATACTTATCGAAACATACATAAGTCTACATATCATACAATTCAAAAAGTAGGTGTTAGAATGTTTGTTACAAGGACTTTGGCTTTTTTTTTTTGAGATAGGCTAGGCTCTCTGAGTATCCTTAGACCAGGCTGTCCTCAAACTCCGAGATCTGCCTGCTTCTACATCCCTTGTGCTGGGATTAAAGGCATGTGCCACACCGACCGGCTCTTGACTCTCATTAATACATTTATGAGGAGGTGCACGTGGAGGTCAGAAGACATCTTGTGGGAGTTGGTTTTCTCCTCTTACCACATGGGTTTGGGGTATTGAACTGAGTCATCAGGCAGGGCAGTAGGCGTCCTTTCCTGCTGAGCTATATCACAGCCTTGGTTCTCGAATTCTTGAAAGAATTAAGAGACACAATTCAAGCAGAAGTTCACTAGCAAAGCAAGCAGACACTCCGATGGGAGATGGGGGTGGGCTGCCAGGAAGAACCACTGAAGAGACCGGAGAACCAACAGCATCATGGTGGGCACTGCAGGCATCACGGTGGGTACTGCAGGCATCATGGTGGGTACTGCATCATGGTGGGTACTGCAGGCATCATGGTGGGTACTGTAGGCATCATGGTGGGTACTGTAGGCATCATGGTGGGTACTGCATCATGGTGGGTACTGCATCATGGTGGGTACTGTATCACAGTGGGTACTTCATCACAGAGGAAGGCCTGGGAGGAGAGGAGAGAGGGCAAAATTTAAAAGTTTCTATGAATATGAGGTAAGTGACATGTTCACAGGCTAAGGTGTCACCCTTTGGGTACTCCCCTCACAGTCCCCTAGGAGAGGCCACAAAGAAGGGGGAGTCACAACTTCCGTGTAAACAGCGGTATAATGAGGCTGAGGTCTTGGAGGCTGGTGCACACTTGTTTGAAAATGCTCTGATACCTTAGTTCTCAATATGCCCGGAACAGCCTATCTGCAGCCTGAGGAGAATCAACCACAGAGGGGCACTGTGCCCATCCGGGACACAGCTTCCAAGATAGAGCTGTGGCTTTCTTGCTTACCTCATCGCTAACTCCTTTTTGAGACTTCAAGGTCCTCCATGACTTACGGTGTTTGTCAGTGGAGACATTCTACTCAGTATTACTAATGGGTTTTCAAGATGGGGTTTCTCTGTAACAAGCCCTGGCTGTCCTGAAACTCGCTCTGTAGACCAGGCTGGTCTCTAACTCACAGAGATTCTGCCTCTGTCTCTTGAGTGCTGGGATCAAAGGCCTGTGTCAACAAGCCTGGCCTTTGTTATTATTTTTTTAAATTGAACCTTTATCATGAAAACTGGGGCCAGTGTTTTGAAGTTTATGCTTTTACAATTACGTGTATGTGTGTGTCTGAGCGGGTATGGGTGCCTTCAGAGGAGAGAGGTGGACCCAAAGGCAGTTGTAAGCTGATAGACCTGGGTCCCCTGGAGGACCAGGAAGTGCTCTGTTGAGGGTGCTGTGCACTGTGTGTTCAGATCTGATTTCCACGCCCAGACTAGCTGCATCATCTAGCTGCAGTCCGGATGGGCGATGGCGTGGGCAGGCATCTCTAATCTCAATGTTATGTAAGAACCGTTTTCCATCCTGATTGGTTAATAAATAGCTGATCAGCCAGTGAGCTGAGCAGACTAGGATAAGGTGTGATTTCCCATTCCGGTCAGGCAGGTCCCAGGGAGACCTGAGGGTGTAGAACAGAGGAGGAGAGACAGCGTGGATGGACCAGAAGGACTCACCATGAAGTCCCAATGAGAGAGCATCCACAAGGACACACAAGGACCAGATGGAGCCGAGGCAAGGCCAGAAGTTAAGTAACAGGGCACTTGGCTGGGTAGAGGTAGCCTGGTTGGGTTAGACTAGCTCAGCATCTGCCCAGCTTAGTCTTGTTAACAAAAACACCAGCTCTCTGTGTCTTTATTTGGGAGCTAAACCAGGCAGAGTGGGCATAGACATGCACTGCAGTTATTTGGGAAAAAAAAAAGAGGACAATCACATAAGACAGCCCCTCCTCTAAGAATTACATTTACAATCATCCTGAGTGAGGTAACACAATCACAGAAAAACACACTTGGTATACACTCATAGATAAGTGGATATTAGCCTAAAAGCTGTAACTACCCAAGATGCAATCCACAGACCACAGGAAGCTCAAGAAGAAGGATGACCAAAATGCGGATGCTCCCATTCCTTCTTAAAAGGGGGAACAAAAATATCCATAGGAGGGGATGTGGAGACAAAGTTTAGAGCAGAGACTGAACGAACAGCCATTCAGAGCCTGCCCCACATGCGGCCCATATATATACAGCCACCAAAACTAGATAAGATTGATGAAGCTAGAAAATGCATGCTGAAAGGGACCGGATATAGATCTCTCCTGAGAGACACATCCAGAGCATGTCCAATACAGAGGTCAATGCTATCAGCAAACCACTGAACGAGAATAGGACCCCCCCCCTTTGGGAGAATTAGAGGAAGGATTGAAAGAGTTGAAGGAGCTTGCAACCCCATAAGAACAACAATGCCAACCAACCAGAGCTTCCAGGGACTAAACCATTACCCAAAGACTATACATGGACTAACCCAGAGCTCCAATTGCATATGTAGCAGAGAATAGCCTTGTTGGGGCACCAGTGGAAGGGGAAGCCCTTGGTCCTGTCAAGGCTGGACCCCCAGTGCAGGGGAATATGGGTAGGGGGCAGTAAGGGGGATCAATGGGGGATACCTGTATGGGGTGGGAGAGGGTTGGGGGCTTATAGACAAGAAACCGGGAAAGGGAATAACACTTGAAATAATAAAAAAATTACATTTACAGTGCTCTTAAATGCCCAGCTGTCTCTCCAGCCCTTCTCTTTTTCTTTTTTTTTTTTTTTCCTTCTCTTTTTCTAGACAAGGTTTCTCTGTGTAGCCCTGCATGTCCAGAACTCGCTTTGTAGACCAGGCTGGCCTCAAACTCAAAGTTCCACTTGCCTTTGCCTCCTAAGTGCTAGGATTAAAAGCGTGTACCATCAGTGCCAGGCCCTGATTGTTTTTTTTTTTAAAGATTTGTATGAGTGTTTACTTCCCTGTATGGATGAATTCCACATATATGTCTGGTGTCCTAGAAGGCCAGAAGAGGGCGTCAAGATCATGCACTAGAGTCACAGCTAGTGGCTGCCATGAACCAGACTTCTGCAAGAGCAGCAAGTGCTCTCAACCTCTGAGTCATCTCCACAGCCCCCTAATTATTTTGAGACAAGGTCTCTCATATAGAAAGATGTGGCTGGCCAGGACCTTTCTGTGTAGACCAGGCTGTCCTCAAACTCAGAGATCTGCTTGCCTCTGCCTCCCAAGTGCCATTACATCTGCTTCCCCTAATGTTTCTTTTTAGGAAAAATTACATTTAGATGTGTGTGAATGCACGGGTCTTATGATATGGGGAGGAGGTCAGAGGACACTTTGCAAGAGTAACTTCTTTTCCATCACATGGGTCCTGGGGATTGTCCTTAGATTGTCAGGTTCAGTGGCAAGCACCTTCACATAAGGAACCTTGTTATTGTTTATTTTTTAATTAGTAAGCAAACTATGAGTTTCTTTAGGAGTTTTTCCATTTATTCACTATACATCCCAATTCCAGCCCCAGCCCTCCTCCCAGTAGTCCCTCACACAGTCCCTCCCCCTTCCCTTTACCTCTGAGAAGGCGGAGGTCCCCCTTGGGTACCAACACACCCTGGCACTTCAAGTCACAGCAGGACTAGGTACAACCTCTCCCACTGAGGTCAGACAAGACAACCCAGTTAAGGGAACCGCAGGCAGGTAACAGAGTCAGGCTAAGTCTCGGTTGTTGGGAGACTTGGATAACTGTCAAGCCGCATTGCTGCTATACAAGTGTAGGGTGGCAGGGAGCGGGGGGTCTAGGTCCAACCCTTGTGTGCTCCTTGGTTGGGGTTTAGTCTCTGGGAGCCTCCAAGGGTCCAACTTAGTGGACTCTGTTGGTCTTCTTGTAGAGTCCCTATCACCTCCAAACCCTTCCCCCCAACCCTTCCATAAGACTTTGGTCTAATGTTTGGCTTTGGGTCTCTGCATCTGTTTTGGTCAGTTGCTGGGTGGAGTCTTTCAGAGGATGGTTATGTTAGGCTCCTGCCTGTGTGCAAGAATAATAGAGCATCATTAATAGTGTCAGGGACTGTTTCTCCCCCATGAGATGGATCTCAAGTTGGGCCGGTTATTGGTTGGTGAACCTTAGGATATTTTCATACATACATTGTGTTTTGCTTAGAGTCACGCTCCTCATTTGCCCTTCCTTGGGCCACCTCCCCCTTTCCTTGGTCCCCTTTCTGCTGATCCCTTGTGCTTCAAAAGTGTTTTAGGGGAATTGGAGAGATGGTTCCGGACCCAAGTTTGATTCCCAAATACCCACATTGTGTGGCTCAAACCTGTGTTTAACTCGAGCTGCAGAAGGTTCTGATAGCTTCAATAGACTCTGGTCTCCATAGGCATCTGTACTCATGTACACTTTGGAGGAAGAGACAGGCAGATCTCCATGAGTTCAAGGCCAGCCTGATCTATAGAGCAAGCCCCAGGTCAACTAGGGCTGCACAGTGAGACCCTGTTTCAAAATAAATAATAAAAGTTTTTTTTTTTCCATCAAAGTGAGAAAAGGCTGAATCATTAGATTTCTCTCAATTTCAGTTCAACGAATACTCACTTTAGAATCACTACTATAAAACCCTAGCAAATACTGAGGGTACTTCGAGGGATAGCTCTCTGACTTTGTGGAATGCATAGGAGGTGATCTATACATAAGAGTCATTGCTTGAGAGCAGTCTGATATGGCTAATTAAAATAAATATTTATTTTTACATGTATGTGTGTGTGCCTGAATGTACTTACACACGCCACATGCATGCAGAAACCTGAGGACATCTGAAGAGTCCCCTGGGGTTGGAGCTACAGGAGATTGTGAATGGCTTCCTGGGTGCTGAGAACCTAACCCGGGCCTCCTTCAAGAGCAGTAAGAGCTCTTACCTTTCAAACCACCTCTCCAGCCCACGATAGGGCAAATTGTTAGGGAAAGTTCAGAATGCTCTATCTGAAAGGAAGCTGGGGAAACACTGATAGAAGAAACCGAAAGGCCAAGTATGGGGGCCTGCACCTATGATCTTAGCCCTTCTGAGGAAGGGGCAGAACATCAGGAGTTCTAGGTCATCCTTGCCTCTAAATAGCTGTGTACCATCGTGGTTCTCTCATGGTTCTTGTAGGCAGGAAGTAGGGTGATGTACTATCTCAATTTTCCTAGAACTGAGGCGTGGCTCTTCATTGTTAAGTACAGACGAGAGGCCAAATCTTTTAAATTCAGACTCCATTTTAGAAAACCTGACCAAAGTTTGAACTAACAGGCTGGTACCTAGCATTAGTTTCCAAGTTATCCCCCAACAAAACCCAAGCCTAACTCAAGTCTCTAGGCTCACCCCCAACAGGACTTGTATCTCCCATTACGCCCCCAACAAGACCAGCATCTCCAGGTTATTACCCCAAAAGATCTGCATCCCCAGGTTACAATCCCACCCGCTGCTTAACGACCACCAATGCAGAGGGAAATAGAGATTAAGTTTATGATTTGACTCCCAGCACCAGCCAATTATGTTAAAGGCCATAGTAGCTTTCCAACTAGATGCTTGCATACTAAACCCCTCCCTCATCCCTGCACTTGTCCTGATAGACATTCAGGGCTCCCTCTCCACCAAAAACCGTCCTGCATGATGGTGGTGGGCCAAGGGCCCAAGCTAGCTAGAATAAAAACCCTACTGTTGAGTTGCACTGGATCAGCTGTGTGTGTGTGTGTGTGTGTGTGTGTGTGTGTGTGTGTGTGTGTGTGTGTGTGACTAACATTTCCCTGGCACTACACAGAACAGTCCTGGATAACCTGGGTCTGTGGTCTTAGTAGCAGGGACCTGGTAGCCTGACATGCCTTCCAGCTGTTGAAGTATCTCACAGGAAGTTCGGTACACAGCAGGTGCTGAGAAATGTCAAAAACTACTTATTGGAATTATATGAGGCGGGGGGGCGGGAATCATAAAGGAGGCTAGCAATCTTGGCTACAAATTATGACCTGCATACTTTACAGAATGTAAAACAGAACACCCGCGGCTAGTCAGTGTGATTATGGGGCCGTTTCAGGCCTTAGTCTACCATTCCAGGACCTAATCACTACTACTTCATGGGCATGATTGGTTATCAAGGCCGTGGTAGCAACAACAGTAGCTTTCTGACCCGGATCACAATACAGTTCGGTGGGTTCATCAAGTTAACAATGTCAGCAATACGGCGCTGATTCCTTATCCTCCGAGGCTTCCCTGGTAGATGGGTTTAGTCATTGAATTCTTGGAGTCATTTCTAAGATGCTTGCAATAATTTTGTAAGCGCCTGAGTCCCCGTCATTTAAACCTTTTTTTTTTTTTTTTTAATTTTTTTTTTTTTTTTTTTTCGGAGCTGGGGACCGAACCCAGGGCCTTGTCTCTACCACTGAGCTAAATCCCCAACCCCATTTAAACCTTTTATTTATTTATTTATTTTTTATCCAAACATGTATTTTAAAATAAGTTTTAAACCTTTTCTACATAAGGCCCTTTCTGTTCACTGTAACCTACTCTGTTAAATATAACCCACGGCTAAGCAACTTCCCTTACATCTCCCCATAAACATCCATTGCAATAATATATTATATATGTATATATATAATATATACATATATTATATATATATTACACACACATATATACACTTTTTTGTTTTTGTTTTTTGAAGACAGGGTTCCTCTGTGAAGCTCTGGCTCTCCTAGAACTCAAGTAGACTAGGCTGTCCTCGAACTCAGATTTGCCTGCCTCTGTCCCCTAAGTGATGAGATTAAAGGCCTGAGCCACTACACCTTCCCTTCCCCTCCCCAACTAGCCTTTTGCGGTCTTATAGCTGGTTTTGGGTTTCCAGATATAACGGAAATTGGCGACTACTGTTTTGGAAGAGGGAGCCAGACTTCAGTGAACCAAGGATTTCCCTAGAGTCCAAGGTTCTATCTGACTCAAAAATCTCAAACTACCTTTTTTTCAAAACTTAATCATGAATGAATGAATAACGTAATTATTTTTATGTGTATGGGTGTTTGGTTTGCATGTATGTCTGTGCACCACATGAATGCCCACACAGGCCAGAAGAGAGCATCAAATCCTCTGGAACTGGAGGTACAGACAGTTGTAAACTGTTACGTGGGTGCTGGGAACAGACCACTCAGCTATCTCCTCAGGCCAAGATCTCATGTATCAGTCAAGGTACTGTCTAGGGACCGAGGGTGTAGCTCAGCGAGAGAATGCTTGTCTAGCATGCTCCAGACCCTGGGCTAGCTTCCCAGCACCACAGGGGATGAGACAGTACTGCCCATGTCGGTGGACTTGGATTTGTGATTAGAACAATTCTCTCAGGCTTGGTTCTTGGCTCTAGTTGCTAACTCTACTCTTCTGTCCTGACATTTTAAAAAATTTCCACTTCTACTTATCGGGTAATGTGAAAGTGAAAGTGATTAGGCTGAGTTTATCTATTTACTTTTAGGAGTAGTTTTTTTTTTTAAAGATTTATTTATTTATTTAATGTATATGAGTACGCTGTGGCTTCTGGTGTCAGACACACCAGAAGGGGGCATCAGATCCCTTTACAGATGGTTGTGAGCCACCATGTGGGTACTGGGAATTGAACTCAGGACCTCTGGAAGAGCAGTCAGTACCCTTAACCGCTGAGCCATCTCTCCAGACCAGGTTTATTTATAATTAACCCAAAAGGAATAAAGTATTTCTTTAAAATTCTTGAAAAAATCCAACGTTTTTGTTTCCTTCTGGCGTAAACATGTGCAATAATTATCTGTAGTCTCATAATAATTTCCCCAGGACAGTTTTGCTATTAGAAATGACCATGCTTCTAAATGACTTTTATAATGATGCTAAAGAAAAGCATAGTATATACTCTAGTTGTTTAATGTATGTACATGTGTGGGTGTGTGTGTGTGTGTGCAAGTGGAGGTCGGACAACATTCTTGGGTGTCATTCTCAGAAATACCATTCACTTTACCTCCTTTGAAATGTGGTCTACCATTGGCCTGAAGCGCTAGTCAGTGGTAGGTATTTCCTTTCCTTTGCCTCCAAGCAGGGGACTGCAAGCATCCACCATCTTGGCTGGTTTATAATGTGTATTCTCCGTATCAAACTCAGACATGTTTTTGAGGCAAGCACTTTACTGAATGAGCTAACTTCCTCAGTCTCAGTATACAGTCTTGAAACCACCTGGGTTAGAAGATTCTAGAAGAATCTTGCAGATATGGGATCCCTTTGGATTAGTAGAAAATGTCTATTTTAGAGTCCCGACCGATAGCTCTTGCAGTGTCCTATGGTTCTGTGACATGTGGATATTTTATTTATTTTATGTATATGAGCACACTGTAGCTGTCTTCAGACACACCAGAAGAGGGCATCGGATCCCATTACAGATGGTTGTGAGCCACCATGTGGTTGCTGGAAATCGAACTCAGGACCTCTGGAAGAGCAGTCAATGCTCTTAACCGTTGAGGCATCTCTCCATGGCTCACATATCCTGACATGTGGATATTTATTCATTAGTTAGTTGGTGGTGTCTGGGACCATTCATGCTTTTACCCATATTAACACTGCATGGGTACTTTTCTCAGATGGTAAGTTCTTTCTAGCTTCTATCCTTTTCCAGGTTAAACATGTTTATTATTCCCTTACTGACTGTAGAGGACAGCTTTTTCATAACATTGTGCCTTCCATTTTTTTCCGGGAAAGTAGCTTAAGGCGGGAGGTGGGCAATCTTGCTTCAAAATTTAAAGGCCTCTAGGTATTAAGGAAAACCAAAACCCAAACCAGTCGAGACTGGATCGGTAAAGTGCCTCCTGGCATGCTTGGAGCCTCGGGTTTCATCTCAAGCACTTTATAAAAGAGGCACAGGGGGTTGGGGATTTAGCTCAGTAGTAGAGCACTTGTCTAGCAAGCGCAAGGCCCTGGGTTCAGGCCTCAACACAGAAAAAAAAAAAAAAAGCAAAAAAAAAAAATAAAAGAGGCACAGAGATATAAGCCTGTAACTGTGGACAAGGGAGGTGGCACCTTGAAACACCGCCTCCCTTGCACAGTGAGATCAGACCTGTGGGCTTTGGTGACACTGTTTCCATGAAAACAAGCATTTTGTCCAACCCCCCTCTCCCCCAGCTTTCCCGGAAGACTCCGGAAGAGACCCATTTCTGAAGTTATGGTTGAATTAACCCAAGTGGTTAAGTGAGAATTTAAAATGAGGGAGGGTTCATAAGATATGCAAAAACACCTTTAAAAATATTCCCCCCTCCTTATACATTGTCTTCTCACTTCAACAGGGGTACACCACCTGTGTATTCACTGCCTGTCACTGCACACAAGAGGGTAAAGTGCCTGCCTATGCAGAAAAGTTTCAGAGGAACGCTTTTTTCAAATCTTTTTCTTTTTCTTTCCTTTTTTAAAATCTAACTGGGCTGTCCTGTATCTCGGTTTTTTTTGTTTTGTTTTGTTTTTTCTTTTTTTTCCGGAGCTTGGGACCGAACCCAGGGCCTTGCGCTTGCTAGGCAAGCGCTCTACCACTAAGCTAAATCCCCAACCCCCTCTGTATCTCGTTTTGTTAGAACAGGCTAGCCTCAAATTCAGACACTAACCTGCCTGTGTCCCAAACTCCAGGATTAAAGGGGTGAGTCACCAAGCTAGGTTATTTTCAGCTCTTTTCACTTTCATCCATCAGCAGCTCCCCTCCCTCCCCAAGTCAAAATTAATCCAGACTTGCTTCTCTATGTAGTCGAGGATGACTTTGAACTTTTGAACATCCTGCTTTCACCTCTTCAAATGCTAGGATAACAGGTGGGCGCTACCACGTCTAGTTTTGTCTTCTTGCCTGCATGAAGACAATCTCCGGCCCCACTCCTTTTTCGTTCTCCGCATAGAGCTAAATCCCCTGATTTCCTTTTCTCCATCTCATTCATTCTCATCGCTACCGTGACGAAGAGGAAAGCCTGGGTTCAAAAGTTAAGTGCGAATACCGGTTATATTCCAGGAAGCGAGTGTACACGCTCCCTCCCCAGGAGTAAGTAAACAGGAAACTATCGATCCCATGCAGGAAATGACCTTTGAGAGGGCAAAAGTAGGTGAGCCGGCTTCCCTCGCTTTCCCTGAGTTCCCTTCCTAACTCATTTCCGGGTGTCAACCCATTTGGTCCTCCCTTAACAAAAACAGCATCGGCTGGTTCTTCACAGTCCAACCTAGAATTCCTCCCTGAAAGACTGGCCAATAGGCCCCGTACCTTTACGGACATTTTTATGCCCTGTTTTACTTCACCGCAAACCTCCACCAATCAGTAACTGGGAGAGGAGGTACCAAAATAATCTTCACTTCCTCCCCAAATGGCCACCCTTCATCGCGTCATCCTTTGATGGACTACCCAGGTGGCCAATCCTCGAGAACTCCACGGCCCAGCCCCTCCTCAATTCCACCAATCGGGACAAAGGAGAGGCATGGGGACACCCCCCCCAGGTCCCCCCTTTTTTGGAAATGCCTTGACGCTAGGCGCCGGGCACCAGGGAAGTTACAACTTCGTATAGTCCGTGCTGCCAGCCTCCGGGTCTATCTCGGATCCAGTTCGTTCCCCTGGCGCCCACCCGGGATGACCCCGCGGTCCCCGACCCAGCCGCCTTTGCAGTGGCTCGTGGGCCCATCTCTGAGCCCGTGCTGCGCTCACTGTCCGGGACGCTCGGCCCGCAGCCGGGGGCGCGGATCTTTCCATCCGCCGCCGCTCTCCTCCCTCCTCTCCTCCGCGTTCCGGGCTGGGCTGACACCGGGGTGGGCGGAGCCGAGCGCTTGCTCTGAGCGGGGAGAGGCTGGCGCCTCTTAAGGTGGAACAGACCCATCGCTGGGCCTCCCTGGCTCTTCGACTCCCGCCTCCAGCCTTGCTCCAAACGCTTGCTCTCATTTCCCCTATGAGCCTCGATTCTCCACATAGTTTAGAAATTAATCAGGATGTAAAATGAATGCATAAACTTTAAAAAAGTCATGTCAAGAATTGCAAATTACCCAGAGAACTTTTGTGATTGAATTACTTGTGTTCTTTATTACAGGGACTAGTCTTTAAGTAGCAGTTTTTTTTTTCTCTCCCTCTTTCAGATGTTCAAATAAGAACTCACATTTTGCTTGTATGAACATACACAAGAATCATTTGTGTGTTGGCTTAGTGACACCCCCCCCCACGCCCCCAAAGACCAATACACTAAGAAGCAGAAACCTCGAGTCTGGTGGCTGTAGGCTATCCCTCGTAGTTGGCCAAGGATTCCTAGAGGGAGCTAAAGAGCAGAGGTGCCACTATCTCAAGGCCTTTGTAAAATGGATGAAAATCTGCTGCTTTCTGGATTTGGTTTGACCCAAACTGTTCCTGTCTAAAGGAAATGCAGGAACGAAAACGGAGCAGAGACTGAAGAAAAGGTTATCCAGTGACCGGCCCAACTTGGGGTCCATCCCATGTGCAGGCACCAAACCTCGATACTATTACACACAGGAGCCTGGCGCATGGCTGTTTTCTGAGAGGTTCTACCAGCAGCTGACTGAGGCAGATGCAGATACTTACAGCCAACAAACCATTGGACTGAGGTTGGTGACCCCCATGGGAGAGTAAGGGAAATGATTGAAGGAGCTGAAGGGAATTGCAACCCCATAGGAAGACCAACAGTATAAACTAAGGGGACCCCTGGGAGTTCCCAGAGACTAAGCCACCAACCAAAGACTGGTCCATGGCACATATGTAACACAAGACTAACAGCCTCGTCTGGGCTCAATGGAAGAGGACGCACCTAATCCTGTAGAGACTTCATGCCCCAGGGAGGGGGGCAGTGAGAGGGGTGGGTGGGAGGCCCTTTAAGAGGCAAAGGGTTGGTGGGGATGAGTGAAGAACTCTGGGAAGGGGAACCAGGAAGAGGGGGCAACATTTGCAATGTAAGTAAAATAATAATAATAAAAAGGAATGTAGTGTAAATGAAAGGTGCAGCTACGGGGTTGGAGATTTAGCTCAGTGGTAGAGCGCTTGCCTAGCAAGCGCAAGGCCCTGGGTTCGGTCCCCAGCTCTGGAGAAAAAAAAAAAAAAAGGTGCAGCTACGAGGCAACAATATATACACAAAACAGGATAGCAAACACCTTATTTCTTTTTTAGTGTATCTTAAAGCTCTGTTGTAAAATTTCAAACACGAACGTAGAGAGAACGATGTCTTACATTTTAATCCTATTAATATTTATTTATTGTGTATGTGTATAGATCACATTTCGTGCATGGTGCAGCAGAGGTCAGAAGAGGGAGTTAGTCTCCTGCAGCTGGGCGTTTACAGGCAGTTGTGAGCAGTGGACAGCAGGGCTGGGCTGGGGTCCTCTGGAAGAGCAGCAAACGCTCTCAATCTCTGAGCCATCTCTCCAGCCCTAACTTTATTTTCAATCTTGTACATGTATGTGAGCATGACACAGAGTAGTACATATGTGACTACACATGCCCTCAGCACCCAGAGGAGGGAGGAGCTGGAGTTACAGTAGGTGGTTGTAGGGCTGGACTTGCGTGCTGGGAACTCAATTTGATCCTGTGCAAGAGCAGTACTCTTAGCTATCTCTCCAGCCTGAGAATAACATGTATCCTTAAATGTCGCAATAAGCAATATTTGGCCAATGTTTTGCCATCTATACTTTTCTCCTGGTCACTTGATTATTTTGAGACAAATTTCAGACACTTCATGGTTAAGCACTCTAATACATATTGTCAAAAAAAAACCCTTTAAAATAATGGAACTTCATTAATCCACCTCTGATTGTTTTTCAAGACAGGGTTTCTCTGGTGTAGCCTTGGCTGTACTGGAACTCACTCTGTAGACCAGGCTGGCCTCGAACTTAGAGACGGTGTGCCTCTGCTCCTGAGAGACAGAGACCTATTTTATTTTAAATTACGTGTATGTGTTTGTGTATGGATTTGTGCATGTGAGGCAGGCGTTCCGAAGTGTCAGATTCCCTGTTTGTCCAATATGGATGGGTACTGGCAGTGGAGCTCAGGTCCTCTGGAAAACCATGTGCCCTTTCATCACCGAGTCTTCTCTCCAGCCCCATAATTATTTGTTTATCTAGGTTTTTGTTTTTGTTTTTGTTTTTTGTTCTTGTTTTTGAGAAAGACTGGCCTCCAATTTACTACCTACATAACTGAGAATAATTTTAAACTACAGGTTCTCTTGCCTGAACCTCCTGAGTGCTGGCGTTACAAGTATGTGTTGTTGGACCTGGCTCCTTTAACATCTCTAAAAATGTAGGAAATCTGGATACTAAGCAGTGTGCAATGGTACACATCTCTCTACCTACCGTACTTGGGAAGCAGAGGCAGGAAATACCTGTGGGTTTAATGCCAGCCAGGGCTCCATAGTGAGACTCAAAAGAAATTGGAATTCTTGATATTACCAAGTTGATTCAATCAGGATTCCCTGAGAAGGGTCCCATCCTGTATTTTACGGACATACCTCTTGGGCCACAGTCATTCAGTTTTAAGCCCCCTGCTCTCTAGCCCACTCCTCTAATCTAAGGGTGTTACGTGGATGAAGTCATCCGAGCCTTCTGAAAACGATGAAATATTAGTACCCCTCAAGTTCTGATGAGGAAACTGCACAGGAAGGCAGTTACAAAAGCAGTGATGAATTGAGTTATTACGTTTCAAAGCGGATGTTTCAGTATACAAACATTACTTATCACGTTTCACGCAATATATCATCTTTAAAAGTGACCATTTGATCAGGAGTTCAAAGTCACCCTCTGCTATCTAATTAAGTTCCAGGACAGTTTAGGCTACAGGAAAATTCCTTTCCAAAAGAAGAAAAAGAAAAGGCTTGTAAAATGTGTCTGTGATATGCTCTTCCAGAGGACCTGGGTTCACTTCACAGAGGCTCACGGCCATCTGTAACTCCAGCTCCAGTGAATCAAATGCTCTCTTCTGGACACAAGTACACAGACCAACATATATACACATCATCAAAACTAAACATACGTGATGCACGCTTTATCACAGAGGATGAGTTCTCACATTTTAATTTTTAAAAATTCATTTATTTTTTACTGTATGTTCATTGGTGTTTTCCCTGCACGTATGTCCGCATGAGGTTGTCAGACCTTGGAGTTACAGATGGTTGTAAGCTGCTATGTGGGTGCTGGGAATTGAATCCTGGGCCTCTGGAAGAGTGGCCAGTGCCCTTAACCACTGAGCAATCCTGCCAGGCCCTAATTAAATAAAAGAAAAGAATTATTGTGTGTAGAGGGGAATGGGTGCCACATATGTGGAGGTCAGGGGATAGCTTTGTGGAGTCTGTTCTCTTTCCAGAGATCAAAATTCAGGTCACCAGGCTTCTGTGGCAAATGCCTCTACTGTCTGAGCCATTTCAATGCCTTCCTCATTTTCTGTTTTAATCAACATCATTTTTTAGCAGAACTTAAAGGAAGGATGAATGTAAGTACCTCGTCCTGTTTTAGGTCAAACAGAACCAAACTAAAACAAACCCAAACCACGCCCGGCTTATGTTTTTTCTCCTCCTCCTCCTCCTCCTCCTCCTCTTCCTCCTTCTCCTCCTCCTCCTCCTCCTCCTCCTCCTCACGTTATTTTCTTCAGTGGTAAGTGTGTCAATGCCCAGGCCTCAGTGCGTGTGTGGAGGTCAGAGGACAATCTGTGGGAGTTGGTTCTCTTCTATCACACGGATTCCAGGGATCAACAGACCTATGGGCAAGTGCCTTTTCTTGTTGGGCCATCTCACTGGCCCCCAAACTACAAATAATCACATAAGCAAAACCCATATAAACACTATCTAGAGACAACAGTAAAAAACTGAAGAAAACTAAAATGACTCTTAAATTATTTAGTGCATTTCTATCCACGTGTAGATAGCACACAAATAAATATCACATATTAAACATGTTTTGAGCTTATATAATTACACCATTTATCTTTTCCTTTTCCACTCTTCTGAGGCTCCCATATGCACTCCTCCCTCATCTCTTTCAAATGTATGGCCCATATATATTATATAACCTATATACACACACACACACACACACACACACACACACACACACACACACACACACACACACACACACACACACACACACACACACACGCCTGTTTCAGTCCATCTAATGTAGCTCAGTATGTACATGTTTTCAGAGCTGACCATTTGGATAACTCATCACTGTGTCCTTCCCTGGGGAAGATCATTTCTCCTGCTCTCAGCTTTCCGTGGTTGCTTATAGTCCTTTGTCTAGGGTTGAGGCCTTGTGAGCTTCGTCCCTTCCAATGGCGTGTCTATTAGTGCCACAGCTGCTCAGATACATATTTTTTTTCTTTTTTTTTTCTTTTCGGAGCTGGGGACCGAACCCAGGGCCTTGCGCTTGCTAGGCAAGCGCTCTACCACTGAGCTAAATCCCCAACCCCCAGATACATATTTTTAAAAAGCACCTAGTTGATTAAATGAGACGAATCATTACGATGCAATTTTATTTAAATTTTTTACCTGTATGTGTATGTGCCTGATTGTATGTGCACTACAAGCACATAGGTAACCGAGGAGAGAAGAAGAGAGGTTGGATCTCCTGGAGCTGGGGTTAGAGAGGGTTCTGAGATGTCATGCTGGGAACTGAAGCCAGGTCCTCTGCAAGAGAAACGTTCTTACCTGATGAGTCATCTCCCCAGCTCCTGAAATGAAATTTTCTTACTCAAATACAGACATATAAAAATGATTGGTTAAAGTTATCATACCCACTTCAAAATATTTAAATGATGATCTATCTAGACATGGTGGTACAAGCCTTTGATCCCAGCTCTCGGTATATAGAAATAAAAACAACTTAATTATTCTCTTTCCACGATTAAATATAATTACTCTTTATTTTTGGGAAGGGTTTATTTGGGCTCACATAGAATTAAATAAAATTATTCTTTTAAATACCAAACAATATTCTTTTATGTGGAATTGTATAACTTCTTCTATATTTGCCTTATTTTGGAGACTAGTTTGTTTCTATAAAAATGCTAGAGCCAATGTCTTGTATATATGAGACAATATTTGAGCGTTTTAATTTTTGCCAATTTTTTAGAAAAAGAGATTCTAATTTTTAGTTTTCCACTTTTAAAAAAGGATTTTTATTTAAAATTTCAATTATGTGCACGTATGTGGGTCTTGCACATGAGTGCCTGTGCCCTCGGAGGTGCCGGGTCCTTCTGGAGTCACAGGGAGTTGTGAGCGCTGTACTTGGGTGCTGGGAACCCCACTCTGTCCTCTGTGAGAGTGGCGTGTTCCAGGCCCTAGCCATTCCGTTTTATGTTATTTCTACCTCTGGCCCCTGCCCTGCAAATATCAAATACCAGAAACACCAGAAAGTGTTGGAAAGTTAAACAGACCATCCAACACAGACCCAGAGACGTTTACAAATGCCTTCTGACTCTGAAGCCCAGGCTGGGCCTGGCATTCACTGTGTAGCTTGGGCTAGCCTCAATGGTGGCGACCCTTCTAGCTCAGCTTCAGATGTGCTGGGAATTATAGGCGTGGCCATCCGTGCGTCCAGCTCTTCTGATCTGTCTCAGAAAGCCCCTCGTTAGCTCGGCTGGTGGAAAGTTTGCCTCAGTATTTTGACTGTGCGGGCCCAGGGTGACGCTCTGTAGCTAACAGTATTTGCTGCACTTGCTGAGGAACTGCATTCGCTTCCTGGCACCCACAATCAGGCATCTCACAACCGCCTGTAACTCCAGCTCCAGGGGATCCCATACCCTCTTCTGCCCCACAAGAACATCCGAAGCCCCCATAGAGGTGCATAACTAAAAACCAAAGAGCCATCTTGAAACCAAACAAAACCAGTAACAGCAGAGTGCTTGTGTACACAGGCCTGCAATCCCAGCACTTGGGCAGGTGGAGGCAGAAGGTCAGAAATGGAAACTTATCTATTTATTTATTTTTATATGTATGAGTGTTTTACCTGCATGAGTGTGTGTCTTGGCGTGTGTTTCTTGTCTGCGTGCGTGGCGTGGAGTCTGCAGTGTGTGGCGTGTCTTGGCGTGTGTCTTGCGTGCGTCTGTGTGCAATGGGCGCGCGATGTATGTGTGCGGTGGGTGTGCGGCGTGTGCTGGCGTGTGTGTGCGTGTGTGTGTGTGTGTGTGTGTGTGTGTGTGTGTGTGTGTGTGTGTGTGTGTGTGAACCACCCGTGTGCCTTTGGAGGTCACTAGAGCATATTGGTTCCCCTAAGACTGTTACAGAGGGTTGTGAGCTTGCATGTTGATGCTGGGAATTGAACCTGGGTCTTCCGGAAGAACAGGTGCTCTGAACTTCAAGCCAAAGCTTCCCCCCAGGATCAAAAGTTTAAAGTCATCCTTTGCTACACAGAGAGTTTGAAGCTAGACTGGGCTAGAAGACCTATTTTATAACAATGACCCCCTTCCTTAACTCATTACCTAGTGTAGGCTGGCCTTGAACTCCTCATCTTCCTGGCTCCTCTTCCCCAGTGTTGGGACTATAAATACTTGTCCTTATATAGGGTTTGTGCTTTTGTGGTACTAGGGTTGGAACCCAGGGCCTCATGCTTGCCAGGCAAGCACTCTACCAACTGAGCTATAACCCTAGCCCCATCTTTTTCATGATGTAGTCTAGTTGGTCTTGAACTCAAGATCCTCCTCTGTAATCACAAGTGGGTGCCACCAGGCTGGAGGAAATGAATCTTTTTTTTTTTTTTTAAAAAGGGCATCAGATCCCCATTACGGATGGCTGTGAGCCCCCATGTGGTTGCTGGGAATTGAACTCAGGACCTCTGGCAGAGCAGTCAGTGCTCTTAACCGCTGAGCCATCTCTCCAGCCCATGAATCTTTTCACATGGACACTGGAAGTGTGGGGAGAGAAGCGGCTTTGTTGGGGTTGTTCACTGACTGGCAACTTGAGAATAACATGTTTTCCCAGTTCAAGCCAATGATATACTAGAGGTTTAGAACCTGGTTCTAAGGCCCTTTGGGTTCAACACCTGACGCAAAGTAACAGTACTAATTACATAATGGTGTGACTTACATGAACTCAGACACAAACAATATCTTCGAGCTGTACATACACTCTAAAAGGCATGACAGTGCTGCATGGAATGGCCACAAGAATCAGATGTGAGAACACATGAAGAGTGTGGAGCCTTTATGCCTGCACGTTGTATGTGTAATGTAGTTATATGTACACAGAACTTACGTAAATGGCAGTAGCATATATTTAGCCAGAAGACAAATGACATTGCTATCTAAAGGGAGACGTCAAACTGCAATCTTTTTGAGTAATTCAGATATCAAGCGAACAATTTCTTTTGCCTCACCATTTTATAATAGAACACAATTGGAGAAAAGTAAGTGGGAGGGTGATATACCTAAGGGTTTGTTCCAGAATAGCATGACTGGAGAGGTTAAGAAGAGATGGGCTACTCTGGTTGTATTTCCTGTCCCGGCATGGAGATTATTCTGTAAGAAGTAGAGGGATGTGTTGAGAGACCGTTCTATCTCCCTGTGGCACTCAGGATAACATATTCTACAGAAATATCACTTGACTTTGGCACAAAGGTAAAAAAAATGACATTTTATAGGCATGCCGAGGGAAATGAATAATTATGCTATGCACCCTTTGTACACTGTACCGTTTTAAAAAGTCATCTCGCAAATCATTTCCTTTGGTGACTGCGACATCCATATTAGTAGGCAGGCCAGAGTATCATAGTCCCTTCTTCAGAGACTATGCTTCCAGAAACTAGGGCCTTGCACATTTGCAGAGCCGAAACTAACGCAATACCCCATTTCCCGATGCTCATTTCCCTATGACAGCCTCATCTATCTTTTTATACATCTACGATCCAATCTTTCACTGACCCTCCAGGACAAGAGTAAACTTTAACTTCACTCCCGGCTCCATAACCCTTTATAAGCTGTCTGGAAGAGAAAGAGGAACCATCAAATGCGTTTTGAAGAAAACTGGGAATACTTGTCTTAGGCGTGGACCACAGCACAATGAGAGGTGTGCGTGGCAGTTAGCGTGGACGCTGGCCCCGCCAGTACCCGGGACCGAGGGCGGGCGACCCGCGGGCTGCGGGGCTCCGCGCTCCTCCTTAACCCGCGCCGGGAGGCGGCGGCCGCGGCGGCGGGAGGGGGAGGGGCGCGGAGCGCGGCGCCGAGGCCGGGGAGGAGCCGGGGCCTGCAGCGGAGCCAGAGCGAGCCTGGAGCCGAGCCCCTGACGCGCCTGTCCGCCTGCCGGCTCCTGGGAGCCCCGACCGGCTGGAGCCTCAGAGGTGGCAGCGCGGGGAGCCCCACGCGCCGGGAAGCGCGGCGGACAGGGGACGCGACCAGGGAGGCGCTGCCGCCCGGCAGCTGGTAACCGGAGCCGGGACCGCGGCCTCCGGGACCCTGCTGCCCAGGCCGGCCGGCCGGGCGGGAACGGGAGTGCGAGGACCCCACCCTTGGGGCACCCAGTGCCCGGACCTGCCCCTCTCCCTTGGGAGGGGGGACCCTCCCCACTCCCGGGACAGCCAGAAGAGACCGCCGCAGGGCACGCGGCTGTCCCTCCCACGGTGGCTCTAGAGGAGACCCCTAGAAGTCGGGAAGGATAGTGGGACCTGAAGGACCTGGAGTGAGACCTCACGCCTCAACGCACTCCAAACAGTTCGGGACTTTTGAGGCAGAGAGAAAGGGAGCTATGCCTGTGGAGTAGGCACCCCGCGTCCCACCCGGGACTCACCGCGGAGAGGCGTCCTGACACGCACAGCCAGGACCCTCCAGGGAACCGCCAGGAATTGGTTCCAGTTTGCTGGAGAGTAGAAGACCTCGCCCCTCAACTTCCGTGCACCCAGACAGTGGACCGGGGCCGAGCCCCTCCGCTCAGATCACCAACTGACAGAAAGAGCCCTCAGCCCCTGAAAGATCCAGTTTGGGGGGGAGGGGGATTCCCCCAAAGGGGAGGAGACAACTCCTGGCTGGGAGAGGCTCCTCCCCTCCTCCCTAGGGTAGCAGGCAGGGTGTGGGGGGTGTGCCATCTTCCCCAGGTAGGTCCTCCCTCTCCCCCTCCTCCTCCTTCGGCTCCTGGTCCTCAGGGGACTCAGTTCCCCTCTCCAGCCTGGGAGGCTCCGCCAGGCACTGGAAGAGTCACTGAGGATGTCACCTGTCACCTGCCACTAAAGAGGGGAGTCCCTGCAACCTCAAACTTCTGTACCAGGTGGTTTCCTCCAGCGGCCGGGGGAACCTTGGAGACAGGTTAGTGCTTTCTCTTCTGTAGTCTTTAGACACCAGTAGGTATGGGGAGCTGAAATGGTGGATCTTAGGGTTCATTGGAAGAGAAGGTAGAGTAAAAGCCCAGACCCCCGGGAAATGTCTTCTGATGGAGCCATTGCACCGGAGGCCACATGTTGCTTCAGAGACTCTGAGAAGTGGCCTTTTTAGATTTTGGAGTCCAAAGGGATGGGTCATTTGCAGTCCCTAGAGAAGCTGATGCTCTGAACTGAGAACAGACAACAGGTGCGGTTCAGGACGCCGTGGTGTTAGTAACTGAGGACACAGCACAGCCAGAATCCCACAGCACTGTCCATTTTTGGGTCTTGTCCTCTGCTGAGTGGACCTGCAGTAAATGACTGCAGTCGTGGCGGACATTTTATATATTGTATTGTATTTTCCAGGGCATGCCTAGGTCGGTTTAATATTCAACAGGAACCTTCTTTCCAGTCTATCACAATGACTGCTTGCCCGACTGACTGGCAACCGGTCCCTACCCACTCTATCTTGGATGCCAGGAGGGAGGCCCCTACTTCAGGCTGGATATCTGCCTCTCTGTGTAAAAGCCAAGGGGAAATGCGAATCCTCATGTCCCGGGATGAGAAGAGACTGTCAGGGTAATGACATTGGTGGGCTGGAGTCTTTCTAGATACCCAATCTGCCTTAGCACCTAATGCCATTTGCTGACAGTTCCTCAGGAAAAAAAGTCAGATGTCTGGAGGAAGAGAGGAAGGTGCTTCACAGCTGCCCTCCACTTGTCCTCCTGTCTGCACCAACTGACCACCAGGGAGGTCTGACCTCTGAGGTGTTTAGAGTTTCCTTCAGGAAAACACCTACTGGTCCCATCCTCCCTTGTTTAGTTCTGGGTCCCAGGAACCTTGAGTTGATTTTTTTTCTCCCTATTATAGGAAATCCTCAAAATTCAGAATCCTTAGAAAAAGAAGGGGAAAATGTGCTAAGAAGTCTTCTTGGGTGCTAAGAAATAAAGCCAGGGCTTTATTTGTAACAGAGCTCTGACCTTTCACCCGAGGTCACTCTGCATTTCCTGTCTGGTGGTTGGACCATGCCTCATCTTCTGTATGGGGCTTCCTCCCCTTGGGTTTTCAGTCTCTGCCTCCCTTTATGGGCCACGGGTGGATTACCTGGCTTGCCCAAGTCTCTGCCTGCCTACTTGATCTTGGAAGGTCTGTGTAGTGGCGATGCATGAAACGGGGATGTAGTCCACAGTTTCAATGGCTATGCTGTAGAGTGATGTGCACGTTTCTCAGTGGGAGTGACTGTGGCTTGGTGTCTGTGTTTTGAGTATGTACATGGAGAAGGCTATCCTGGTGGTTTTTAGACCGTGCTTTTGATCCCTTAGAACCATTTCTGGCAGGCCTGTAGAAGCAGGAGACTCTCTGCCAAAACCTAGAAGAGGTGAGGGTGCAGATAACCAGTTGGGAGGAAAGCCGTCCCCCTCACCCACCAGTGGGAATTCCCATGACACCCCCACCCCACCCCCGCCCCAGCCCCAGCCAAGTCATCCCAAGCAGCTTGGCAGGCCTTTCTCAGGTTGGACCTGTTTTCTTCCAGGACTGGTAAGAAAGCTTCATCCTGAGACCCTTTACTTCCATGTCTAGAACGGCCTCTCCTACTTTTGAGAGATGTGTCAGCCATAGCAGCGGTCTGTTTCTTACAAAGCACTTTACCAGATGCTGGAGTACGACTTCTGAGTGGCAGGCACAGTGTGGGCTGTGGTGTCGCTACTCCAGGCAGACCACTCATTCAGCTGGCTCTGCTACAAGTTCCGTAACTCTCTTGCCTCTCAGTAGTCAGTGAGGGGCTGCTTGCTTTTTTCCCAGCCTGTATCTTATGACTGCACCCAAATCCCCTGAAAGACAGGTGATGATATTTCCCCGCTTCCTACATCCTCTGAGGCTTCTTGATCTTAATCAGTCCTGGGCTGATGAACTCAAGGGAAATGTTTGAAATTCTGATGTCCTGACAGCCACGGCAGGCTTGCTTCAGACTTGGCAACACACTCACTGCACGGCTGATGCTCTGCGATCCGCTGTAATTTTTGACGTTCTCTTTTCTTGAAAGATTTATTTCCCATGTGTTTGATATGTATATGAATATTTTCTCTACGCATATGCACACCAGAGGAGGGCATCAGAACCCATGGAACTAAGGTTCCGGATGGATGTGAGCCACCGTGTGGGTGCTGGGAATTGAACTCAGGTCTTCTGGAAGAGTAGTCAGTGTCCCTAACGGCTGAGCCATCTCTCTAGCCCTATTGTTCTCTCTTCGTTAAAACTCTTTGGTGTTTGGCATTGAACTATGGGCTGTATCTGCCTGTTAGACACACTGAGACATACACCCGGCCGACTGATACTCCTGTTCTTCCTTCGTTCAAAAGCAAAGTCTCACTTACTAAGTGCTTTAAACACACTAAGACATAGTACATAATCCTCACAGCTCCTGTAGGAAAGTTAATCTTTATTTCAAAGAATCTTAAACTGGGCGGTGGTAGCACACACGTTTAATCCCAGCACTCGGAGGCAGAAGCAGGTGGATCTCTGAGTTCAGGGCTAGCCTGGTCTACATAGCGAGTTCCAGGACATCTTTGTAGCCAGGGAGATGTAGAGAAACCTTGTCTCCAAAAAAAAAAAAAAAAAAAAAAAAAAATTTTTTAACTTTTTAGGTTGTGTGTGTGTGTGTGTGTGTGTGTGCGTGCGTGTGCGCTATAGCCATGATAGTGTCTCACTATATAGCCATGGCTAGCCTTAAGCTTACTATTGGGTAGCTCAGGCTGGCTCAAACTCATGGTCACCCTCCTTGCTTCAACCTCCCAAGAGTGCCACCAGAACAAACTTTTTAGAACTTTTGTCTTCTCTTACAGAGATAGAAATTAGGATACAGGAGAAGTTAAGTGACTTGTCTGTCAGAGCTGGGTTGAAAGCCAGGCGGCCTGCCGGGTCACGAGGTGGTTAGTTTGGCTGGGGAAGTTTACTCCTAGATACTGACTTGGGTACCATGTGGAGAGCAGTTCCTAGCTGTCGGGGTAATATGGGCAGTAAATGTGCAGGTTCTCGTGGATCTTACAGGTCCCACCCCACTGGCTGCTCATGCCCCAGAGAAGACTTTCTGTTTGGCCCTGTTTTGGTTGTTGCCTTTCCCCGGCACTGTAGTCGGCACTGTGGTCCGTCATTAGCTGCCCGGTGGATGTGATGGAGTCTGCCCTCTGGCTACCTTTCCCAGACTCTGTGTTTCCTTCCAGTCTTCCAGCACGCAGAGAAGAATGTGGCCTGACTCGGGTTCTGCCCAGGCCAGTGGCACGAGGCCCACCTGGAGAGAGAGGTCTGGGTAACTAGGTTGGCTGGCCCGAGAAATGGAACTACCTCTCATTTGCTTTTCTAATAATAGCCCTGGACATTAGCCTTGTGCCATTATTTTGGGGAGCATGGAATGTGTGGCAGCTACGAGCTGATTAGCTTCCTTCCTGTCCCTGCAGGGATGAAGCCTTGGTAGGGGCTATGACTTCATCGCTTTTACTGGAGGGGGAAACTGAGGCATCGAGACTCCACCAGGGAGCGAGGGATCCCTAGGGGGCAGGCATTGAATGAGTCAGTGCTGGGGTGAGGAATAGGACAGAGGAAGCTCAGTCAGTCTCCACTGCCTTTTACGAATGGGGAAGTGAGGGGGTAAGGCCAGGCTAAGGAGCAGAGGAGTGCTGTGAGACCAGGAGGACCAGGCCCTGTGAGCACTGAGGTTTGCATTTGGAGGGCTGCCCTGGGGGAGGGAGTGGTGGAGAAAGGTTAGTGTCTAATCTCAGTGTCCTGTGGGGCAAGGGTGCAGGCAAGAGACAGGTATGTGTGTTGTGTGTGCTTCCCTTTTAGAAATTCCTGGTGCTTGGCACATGTCAAATGGGCTCTATGAGGCCTCTACACACTTCAAATCCATCTCCACAGTCCTGGTTAGGGTCGAGAGTATTTCAGAGGGAATAACTGAAATTTTCTGGCTCTGGAGATGAGATTTTCTGGGGTTCTTTACTGGGAGATAATGGAGGTTAGGGAACTGATGTCTGTAGACCTGGCAATTTGGGAAGCTGATGCAGGAGGATTGCTTGAACCCAGGAGTTTGAGACAAGCATGGGCAGTGTAGACTCATTCACACACACACACACACACACACAGACAGAGCTGAGGAGGGCAGCGCTGACTAACTAGGGAGAAGGGTAACGAGCCTTTCCAGGCTTCTTCCTGGGAATGAGCCCAGTCCTTGGGAATTTGCCTATTGGTATTTCACTGTTGGTTTCGGAGATCCCACCTATGAAACCGACACTGCTCAGGCTCCCTACTGTAGTCCAGAGGCCGGGGTGCTTTGACACAGCAAAATGCTAGAAGGTGTGTGGCTTCGTGGAAAGATGACGTGTCCCTATTGTTTCCCAAGTTTCCACGTTGATGGTTTGGGGCGAGGTGGTGCTATGAGGGTGGAAAGGAGGGCGCTGGTGAGAGAGCTAAGGCCGAATGGGTAGGCTTTCTTGGTGCCAGCTACAGACATGGCCCCTTTGTTTTTCTCCGCTCAAACAACGCTTGGGGTGTAGTTAAGGCTCTTGCTTCCTCGACCCTTGAGGCAAGGAAGATATTCTCTTCAGCTCTGTAGACTAGGTGTGCTGCTGGTTGGGCGCACTGGGCCAGGTACATGTGAGCACAGGTCGATTCCAAGGGTGGGACCTGGTCAGGAGGGGAGTGAATGAGCATTCTGGCCTGTAGGAAAAGGGCAAGTGTCTGTGTCGAAACTACAGTTTAGGATGAGAAAGTGAGCGCCTGGGAACGGTTTGTCGGCAGTGTTGGGGTTAAGAGAGACAGTAGGGGTCCTGTTGAGACAGTTTGGGCTTGCCAAGTGTGTGAGTCTGCATCCTTGCAAGTGTCTGGTCTGGTGTGGTCTGGTCCTGGGTCTTTTGGCTATGGATTGGCAGATCACCAGCCTTCCAAGCATTCTGAGGGGGTAGCCTTGGCTCGTGCAGAGCACTGATCTGGTGGTACTAAGCAAGAAATGCTCGCTGGAATCCGGCGGCTGTGCAGGCACAGACCTGTTAGACAGCAAGGGCTTAGGGGGGCTTGCCGGCTTCAGCTCCGAGGAAGTGCCTGTTTGCCTCACCAGACCCTGCCGCCACAAAACAGATTCTATCCCTATTCTTCACCCTCCTCCACTAAACTTGTCACACCTCCCTGGTGGTGAGAGCCTAGGCGGTTTGGTTGGCGGCAGGGCTGGCAAACATCAGGCGTGGGCGGAATCGAAGCTCTAGGAGTTTGCATGGAGGTGCAGCCAGCCTGCGTGCCTGACTGGGAAGGAAGGAGGGAGGAGAAGGGCGGGGAAGGGGAGCCAGCTCTTAGCCCTACGGAGGCTATTTTTAGCCAGGCTATCTGATTGTTACCGGTGTGCACACAGCTGGGTGTCTCCCTGGCTCGGTAAAGCCCAGCAGGCCCGGGGAGGTGGGAGGGCCTTGCTGATGACTTCTTCCTGGTGCTGGTGTGTGTGGGCAGGAACCTGCTAGCGGGAGCTTTAAAGGTGTGAGGGCAGCGGTGGTGTACTTAGAATCTGTATCTTCTGTGTGACTTTGTGCTGTGTTGGTAGTGTATGCCGTGTATATATTGTGACCTCCGGATGTGCGCCATTGTCCACGCGTCAGCCTTGTACCTCGCTGATACTGGTTGTCATCAATTATTTGTTTGTTTATTATTTATTTATTTATTTATTTATTTATTTACTGTGGTGCTGGTGATGGAATCCAGGGACTCAGGCAAGTACTCTATCTATACCGAGCTACACTTGCAGCCCCACTTTTGGTTTTTAATTTTTTTTCCCTTTTTCTTTTTTTTCGGAGCTGGGGACCGAACCCAGGGCCTTGCGCTTGCTAGGCAAGCGCTCTACCACTGAGCTAAATCCCCAACCCTTTTAATTTTTTTCTAAAGTTATTTTATATGTGTGTGTGTGTGTATGTGTGTGTCTCTCACCTGCATGTGTCTATGTATGAATGTGTATCACGCACACGTGTGTGTGCGCGAGCGGGCGTGTGTGTACATGCGTGTGCACATCATGCTCTAGGAGGTCAGATGAGGGTGTTGGATTCCCCAGAAGTGGAGTGTATAGATGGCTGTGAGCCATCATATGGGCTCTGGGAATAGAACCCGAGCCTTGCAAGAGCAAGGAGTGCTCCAAACTGCTGAGCTATCTATTTCCCCCGATTTTACTTTTTATTTTGAGACAGGATCTCACTGAACTGCCCAGGCTGCCAGTGAACTGACTGTGTAGCCCAGGCAGACCTTGAACTTGTGATCCTGCTGCCTCAGCCTCTGGAGTCCTTGAGATTGTGCTTCCAGGCCCAGTCACTTGTTAGACTGCGCTTTGGCTGTGTTCAGGACGAGTTATGTTAGGCACGTGTGTGATGAAGAGCTGATGTTGAGTGTGAACCATCTTTAAGGGTGTCAGCGTGGGCTTCATTAGTGCACACTTACGTTTGCTCTCTTTCCATGTGCTATTGCTATGTACTTGTGGATGCTATATATAACATACAAGTGTCACGTAATCGGAGAACAGACATTGGCTAATTTTACCTGCCGTCTAAGTGGGGTTGATTTTTTTTTTAAATTATTCTTATATTGAGTTTAAAAATATTGTTGTTGTGGGACTATAAAAAGAATCGAGGGAATAGTTCATTTTCTGTGGGGTTTGATATCTGATCCTTTGTGAAGGGAGAGGCCTCATGGTCATACTCTCTATTAAGATGTGGTGTGAGGGGCTGGAGAGATGGCTCAACTGTTAAGAGCACTGACTGCTCTTCCAGGTGTCCTGAGTTCAAATCCCAGCAACCACATGGTGGCTCACAACCATCCGTAATGGGATCCGACACTCTCTTCTGGTGTGTCTGAGGACAGCCACAGTGCACTCACATACATTAGCAGTGGTGCACGCCTTTAATCCCAGAACTCAGGAGGCAGAAGCAGGCAGAAGATGGCAGATCCCTGTGAGTTTGAGGACAGCCAGGGCTACACAGGAAAACCCTGTTTCAAATAACAAAAGTAAATAAATAAACGAATGAATGAATGAATAAAAAAGAAGCACTCAATCATCTTGTGGATGTTTGGTACTTGCACTCGGTCATCCCAGGAGAGAGTTATTAAATGGGAATTAAAATGGAAAGAGGGTGCTTGCCCTCCATGTTAGAAATGGAGTAAACAGAGGAAATTCATCTGCCTTCCTACTTTGTCCTTCTGCAGAACCTGGAAGTACGATGGCCTCCGACCTGGAGAGTAGCCTCACCTCCATAGACTGGCTGCCACAGCTGACTCTCAGAGCCACTATTGAGAAGCTTGGGAGTGCTTCTCAGGCTGGGCCTCCAGGGGGCACCCGGAAGTGCTCGCCAGGCTCCCCGACAGATCCAAACGCCACCCTCAGCAAAGATGAGGCATCAGTCCACCAAGATGGCAAGCCGAGGTACAGCTATGCCACCCTCATTACCTACGCCATCAACTCCTCTCCAGCTAAGAAGATGACTCTCAGTGAGATTTACCGCTGGATCTGCGACAACTTCCCCTATTACAAGAACGCCGGCATCGGCTGGAAGGTGGGACTGTTTCTGTGAGCAGGGCTTGTATCCAGCCTTTAGCACCCTTCTCTGCTTTTGTCTCGTCCTGGTCTGGTTCACTCTGACCTGTCTCAGGCATACGGGAACTTAAGATCCCTAATCGTCTACCCTGGCTTCTACTTACTGTGGAGCTCATCGGCCTCAGAAGCTTTATCGTGGAGACACTAGGGGTGCCAGGCCATTAAATATAGTTAGGAAGTGGCAGGACGCTGTTGTGCCACACCCTCTCATTGTCCGATTCCCCAAAAGGGCAGTCTTTGACTTCATGTCTTTCTTGCCACTCTGCTCTGTTCAAGTCATTGAGCAAGGAAAGGTCTGACTCCTACTTTGGTAGGAAACTCATCAAATTCTATAGCTTCCTTGCAGATAATCGTCGTCTTTTGAAGCATTGTGTACTTAGGAAAAAAAAAAGAATAGTTAGGGTCTTTACCAGTAGCTGGTTCACTGGCAAGACAATAGGAGCCCTCTTTAAAGAGGAGAAAGAAGGCTGATATATATCATATATATATATATATATATATATATATCTGTGTGTGTGTATAAAATTTATTTATATATGATATATCATATATAAATATGTGGCGAGTATGCTGTCGCTGTCTTCAGACACACCAGAAGAGGGCTCAGGATCCCATCAGAGATGGTCGTGAGCCACCATGTGGTTGCTGGGAATTGAACTCAGGACCTCTGGAAGAGCAGTCAGTGCTCCTAACCACTGAGTCATCTCTCCAGCCCAACTATATCTTTTTTAGCCAGGTGTAGTGACACACACCTTTAACCCCAGCACTTTGGAAGCATAGGCAAGTGGATCTCTGAGTTCAAGGCCAGTCTGGTCTACACAGCAAGTTCCAGTCCAGCCAGGGCTACATAGTGAGACCTTCCCCCTACGAACAACAACAACAACAACAACAACAACAACAACAACCCAAAAAACCCCCAAAAACCAAACCAAAACACACAAACCACAAAGATAGATCTGTCTATGTAGCGCTCTCGCGCTCTCGCGCTCTCTCTCTCTCTCTCTCTCTCTCTCTCTCTCTCTCTCTCTCTCTCTATTTTGTGACACTGTCACGGGTGGCTCAGGCTGTCTGGCCTAGAACTTACGATGTAGCTGAAGCTGACCTTGAACTACTGATTCTCCTGTCTTGACCTCCGTATACTTGGAATGGCAGGCATGTACTGCTAAGCCAGGCTTCGTTGTAATCGTTTGGAGCAGCCACTCATTTGCCAACTGTTGAGTAGGAATGGGAATTAAATGTGGTTTTCTCACTCTATAAATCACCAGTTGACTTCCAAACCAGATGATGAACTGGGGCTGTTGAAAGCATTCAGTCTTCCGGTGGTAAATGTGTCCCTCTAGGCGACAGCTCTTTAGGCGCCGACACATGCGCGCTGCGGCTTTTCCTTTCTCCAGATGTGGTCGTTCGCTGACACATGCGCACTGCGGCTTTTCCTTTCTCCAGATGTGGTCATTCACTGACTGACACATGCGCACTGCGGTTTTCCTTCCGCAGATGTCCATCTGTTATTGAGAAAATGAAAGTTGTCTGTACTTTTGTTTCAGCCCTGAGATTAGTTTTGTTTTAGTCTTTGTTGTATGCGTTTATGTGTCTTGCGTGTTAGTGAGGGTGCAATAGTACCATAAGCTTGTGTGCCCCAGCACCGTCTTCCGACCGCCAACCTCGGGTGTTGGTCCTTGCCTTCTACCTTGTTTGAGACAGGGTCTCTATTAACCACTGTGTAGAGCAGGCCCGTTGGCTTCTGGGCACTGTCTCGTGTCTACTGTAAGACAACACAGTATTCCCAGTGCTTAGCATTGTAGACCATGCTACGCTCCTGGCTTTAGGTGGGCTCTGGAGGGTTAACTTATTCCGCACACCTGTGAGCTTTACTCACTGACTACCTCCCCATAGAACAAGCATGGCTTTTGACTTGTTTAATGTCTATAAACAGTATAAAATATTGCTCTCTTGCTTTTCTGTTGTTTTAGTATAGAATAGAGTTTATTCAGGGCATGGGGAGGGGATTTAAGAAGGTAATAAAGACAGAGAAACACACACACACACACACACACACACACACACACACACACGGGGGGGCGGAGGAGGAGGAGGAAGAGGAGGAGGAGGAGGAGGAGAGAGAGGAGAGAGAGAGAGAGAGAGAGAGAGAGAGAGAGAGAGAGAGAGAGAGAGAGAGAGAGAGGCACAGAGTAGAGGCTCTCCTGCTTTTCATAAGGAATTGAGAAATGAGGTAGAGGTGACTTTGAGGTGTGTGATATTTGTTGGTGTGTGTGTTTAGGACGTGTATGCAAGCATGAGTCCATGCATACCACATGTGGCTGTGGAGGTTAGAGGACAGCCTGGTGTATAGTGTTCATCTTCCAACTGATTTGAGGCCGGGCAGACTGGCTAGTGTGATCTCCCAGGGGTTCTTATGTCTCTACCTCATATAATCCTAAAACCTCTGGGATAACAGGTGTGGTGGGCTACACCTAATGTGGATTCTGGAGACTTGAATTTAGGTCCTCACGCTTAGGTGCCAAACTCTACCCACTGAACCATCTCCCCAGCTCCTACTTAAAATTTTTATGATTATTATGATGTGTGTGTGTGTCTGTCTGCGTGCCCCAGGATGTGCATGTGGAGGTCAGATGATAACGTCAGAGTTGATTCTTTCCCATCCATCTGCATGTGGGTTTCAAGGATTGAGCTCGGGTACCCCAGGGTTGTGTGGCAAGCACTTTGCCCCCTGAATCATCTCATCAGCCCGTCAGCAGTCTTTCCCTACTGCCTCCAACCTCACCATGTAGCTCTGGTTGTCCTGGGACTCACTGTGTAAAACAGAATGGCCTCAACTCAAGCTCAGAGAGATACACTGGCCTCTTGTTCCTGGGAGCTGGGGTTATTAAAGGCACGCACTACACCTGGCTTATTCAGAGAAACGGTCTTTATGCAGTCCCTAGAACTCACTGTGACCGTGGTCCCTCCCCTGCTTGTGTCTCCTGAGTGTGGGGCACCACCCCCGACCAGTTTTATTGTTGTTTTTGTTTGTCTTTTAAGACAGGGTCTTATGATGTACCTCAGGCTATCCTGGAGCTTGCTGTCACCAGGCTAGCCTCTAATTCAGAGATCCTCCTGGCTTGAGGCATTTATATATGTGTTGTCAATTTGGTAGGAAGGCGGCAAGCTATAAAGTTAACTTTTATGACCATCTGGTCACCGTCACCTCTAACTTTGGTGGTTTTCTTCCCTCACCCCTCCGCTCTCTGTGTTCTTCTCCCTCCAACAATACAGCGCTGGGGTGCTGCACTCGCCCTGGAACTTGACTGAATGTTCTTCTGTGTCCCTTTGGGAAAACTGTGGTTTACCCAATGCTCAGACCTAACTTGCTTCTTTGCTTCCCCAGAATTCCATTCGACACAACCTTTCCCTTAACAAGTGTTTCCGGAAGGTGCCCAGACCTCGGGATGATCCTGGGAAGGTGAGCTGCTGCAGGAATCAAAGGGAGGAGGAAGGAGAGTTGACACTCAGAGTCCCGTGGCTGTTCTAATTACCGGAAGAGGAAACCATGTTAGCTTTAGAAGCATCGTTGTTTCCCCAAAGGAAGAGCATGGTTGCCAAGCTGCTGGGCCTTCTCTAGAATGGGTGACTAAGGAAGACTCTGAAATCCTTTTCTTTTAATAGAAATGTTTATGATAGAGTTGTCTTTGAGGTTCTTCTCTGTCTTTCCTTCTCTCTCTCTCTCTCTCTCTCTCTCTGTGTGTGTGTGTGTGTGTATGTGTGTGTGTGTGTGTGTGTGTGTGTGTGTCTCTGTCTCTCCCCTCTCTCTGTCTATGTTTTGAGACAATGTCTCACTATGTAGACCTGGCTGACCTGGAACTTAATATGTAGACCAGGCTAACCCCAACTCAGAGATTCAAGAGGCAGGATTAAAGGCATGCATCAAAATAGGTGTGGTATTACACATCTTTAGTCCCAGCACTCAGGAGGCAGAGACAAGTGAATTTGTGTGAGTATGTAGAACATTCCAAGACAGCCAGGGTTTTAGAGAGAGACTCTGTCTGAAAAAAATTAAAAAAACAGAAACCAAAACCAAACAAATAACAAAGCATGTACTTATGCCCAGCCTTTTTATTTTTATTTTTTGAGATAGAGTCTCACATTCAGTAGCCAAGGCTCCCGAGGCCCCTTCTTTTGTTTCTACATGTAAAATGTTGGCTTAGTCACCTTTTTTTTTTTGAGACAGGGTTTTACTAACCTTTTGGAAGCTTTTCTATGCAGTCTCAGGTCTTCCTTTCCAAAGGGAGAAGGGAGAGGTTCTCTCTGAGTGACAGATTTTATCACCCAAGGCACTTTTGCCTCAGGTCATTGGGGAAAGGAACAGGCTTTCTGGCCTTTCCCAGCTCTTTGACCTAATTACCATTGTTCTTCTGCCCCTTCTGAACGTTTAAAGCTTGTGTTTGCTGATCCGTGACCTTTGAGGTCAGATTTACCCCTAACTAGTACTCAGCTTCCTCTGGATTCTGTCTGGAGGTCCAGCCCGGCTTCTTCTCTCTCCCCTCCTTCCCTTTCCTTTTTCTATTCTCTCCTGCTTGGTCTCACTTCCTTCTTCCTCTCTTCTATTCTGTCCTGGGGAATCCAACACCAGGCGTTTTCTATGCTGGGCAAACACACTGAGTTACATTCCCAGCCTCACCCCATCTTCAGCATGACTGCTATTAGAGACTTTCCAATAGGAACGTATAGGTAATGCTTCTCTCCCTCTGGGGTTGGCTTCCCCTTCCAGGGCTCCTATTGGACAATTGACACCTGCCCTGACATTTCCCGGAAGAGAAGACACCCTCCAGATGATGACGTAAGTTCTCTCTTCTTTGGGAGATCCCTTTCTTGGATTTTAGTCATTTCTGTGATAAATGTGGGTTCACACCAGCGAGGTGAAGCAGCATGGATCGTGGGCGGGTGTCTCACCCCTGCATACAGCTTTCTCTTCCTTCACAATTCTCAGCTATCCCAAGACTCCCCAGAGCAGGAGGCCAGCAAAAGCCCCCGGGGAGGTGTTCCAGGGAGTGGAGAAGCCTCACTCTCTCACGAGGGCAATCCTCAGATGTCACTGCAGAGCCCCTCCTCCATGGCCAACTACAGCCAGGTAGGGAGCTGAGGTGACATGCATAGGGTGACTGGATGGGTGGTTCAGTGGGTTGGGCTATCTCTCTGTTCACAATGGCATATTTGGGGTCTGTGGTATGCTAGGCAGATAGATTGGGAAAGAAGGAAAAAACAAAAGAGGGAAACCCAGGCAGAAGGAAGGAGGGACAGAGAGGCATGGGGTGCATTAGAGAAGGGTGCGTGGAGGTGGAGAGTGATGGCCAGGTTCAAGGTGAGCCAACAAGATCAGGAAGAGCAGGTGATCCTGTGTCATTGGCTGGAGCCCCTGTGGCCTTTGGAAGGTTATACTGCTTCAGAAGGGACATAGGTCACTCTTTTTGCTGTCTTTGCAGGGCCCAGGGCCTGTGGATGGTGGAGCAGTGGCAGCAGGGGCCCCAGGCCAGGAGAGCACAGAGGGTGCCCCTCCCCTCTACAACACCAACCATGACTTCAAATTCTCCTACTCCGAGATCAACTTTCAGGACCTAAGCTGGTCCTTCCGAAACCTCTACAAGTCCATGCTGGAGCGGTCCTCCTCCTCCCAGCACGGTGAGTCTGCAGGGGCACAGGCGTGTGACATCCTTATGGCTGGTCTGGAACTTGCTAGGTAGATCAGGCTGGCTTTGAACTTACAGAGTTCTGCATTGCATGTCTCCCTCTTCTGGTTGCTGGGACTGAAAGTTCCTCATACTGTCGAATAAGTGGTACCATTCTCTTCTCTCCCTGCTTTCTGTCTTCATTGGTTTTCTGAGATTACCTTTCACAGTGTGTGTGTGTGTGTGGGGGGGTGTGTTGCACATGTCATAGCACACAAGAGGACAGCTTGTGGGAGTCAGTTCTCTTCTTCTACCATATAGGGTCCCAGGGATCAAACTTGCATTGCATTTGGCAGCGAATGCATTTACCTGAATACGCCATCTTTCCAGCCCCCGATTTCTTGTTTTAATACATGGACCTGGTCTCTAGTCAGAGGAGACACAAGGACTGAACTATTGGTACAGACAGCTGACTCCCTAGGTTATTACCTTCAGAAAACGAACTGGAGGGTCATCCAGAGGCAGTGATTTCTCCGGCACCCTCTACCCCGATCCTGGGATCCCGCCCAGGGGCTGCGTGTGCTAGGCGAGTGCTCTACCACAGTGCCACAGCTCCATTCAGGAGCCATTCAGAGTATGACCACTAGGGGGCAGTGCTGACACCCTCTCCTCAAGAATCCTTACGCTTTGTAATAAGAACGACTTAACTTTCTTCTTCAGTCAGTCAGTCAGTTAGGGTGAGAGAGAATTACAGATATCCCAGGCTGGCTTCGAGTTTGCTATGTAGCCAAGGATGACTTTGAACTTCTGCTCCTCCTCTTATGCTGACTGCTGGGATTACAGTTGTGCTCCATTACATGTGCTGGGGGTGAAGCCAGGGCTGTACAGTGGGAGCTCAGCTACCCTCACTGACCCTCACTCCGCCTACTGCCCTATCCTGTTTTGTTCTTTCCTTCCAGGCGGGGTCTTGCTGTGTAGCATTATCTGTCCTGAACCTCACTAAGTAGCCCACCAGGCTGGCCTTGAACTTGGAGCGATGGCCGTCTCTGCCTCCTGAGTGCTGGGATTAAAGCTAGTGTGGTTTTTTTATCTGTTAGTTTTTAATGTAAAACAGTGCAAATAGAAGCCACAGCAGGGTGGCTGTGGGAAGCCCCTGGCCTCGTTACCCTTATTTCATTGAGCTTATTTCATTCGCCACTGAACTTGTTTCGAAGAGGAAATAGTTGAGTGGATTTCCCAGGCATCGTGTTGCACTCTGTGAATGCGGTTGCATCACAAAGCAATGCGAGCCTCTCCTTTACCTTTCTACACTCCATCACCACACCCAACACAGTTAATAAAGTACTTTTCCAACAGCAGCCAAGATCTTACCCATTTGCAAACTCCACAGTTATCGAGAGTGACTTAAAGTCCTCATTGGGTGGGAGAGATGGCGTGGCTCAGCCCTCCCCGATGACCATATCTGTGTAGTATTCTAGTTTGCTTTCTGTTGCTGTGGTAGCCACCATGACTGAGAGAGCCTTGAGGGGAGAGAGGCGGGATCTGATCGGAGGCCATGGCGATGCTCTTACTGCCTTATGTCTCATGGCTCGCCCAGCCTGCTCTCTTCTCTTTTCTTGAGTTTCATGGTTTCTCTGTGTAGCCCTGGCTGTCCTGGAACTTGCTATGCAGAGCAGGCTGGCCTTGAACTCATAGAGACTTGCCTGTCTCCACCTCCTGAGTGCTGGGAAAGCTGTGTGCCACCATGCTGGGCTTCAGCTTGCTTTCTTACCCTCCTGCCCAGGGTCGGCATTGCCCACAGTGGTCTGGGTTCTCCATATCAATCATTAATCAAGATAATGTCCCCACGCGTCTACTGCCCAGTGTGATGGAAGCATTTTCTCAGTTGAACAATGGATGTTCCTTCTTTCTAGATGACCCTAACTTGTGTTAAGTTGACAAAAAAACTAAGCTCACACACATACCACACACACATGCGCGTGCTGGAGCTCTTTCACATATGCACACATTTTTGCATGTGTGTTTGCATGTTCGTGTGTGTGTGTTTGTATGGTCAGGTGTGTGTGTGTGTGTGTGTGTATACAGTTGTCCTGTGTGAATGAGTAGATATGTATGCCTATGGGGCCTGAGGTCAATTCAAGTGTTTTCTTCAGCCGTCCCCCACCTGTTGCTCTATTGAACGCAGAGCTTGCCCATTAGGCAAGTCCAGTCACCTTGCTCTGGAGCCCCCTCGTCTCTGCCGCCCTGAGCACTGGGGTTATAGGTGGGCTGCACACCTTCCTACTGCTTACATGAATGTTGGGGATCTGAACATTGGTTCTCACAATCACAGAGCAAGCACTTTACCCAACTGAGCCATCTTTCCAACCCCGGTTCATGTATTCTTAAGAAGGAAGTTAGAAGCGGTGGGGCTGAGAGTTCACGGGAGCTGTTGGACCTTGTGGTTCTGTTTGGTAGTCCAGTGTAGGCAGCGTGGGCTACGCAGAGTGATGAGGGACACAGGGCCTCAGTCACATTAACTCTTCTCTCTGAGGTCTGCGATCTCAGCTGAGAGAAACTGTGAACACTGATATGGTCTGTCTTCAGTTTCCCTCCTCCTCCCCTTTCCCTCTGCTCCCTCCTCCTCCCCTTTCCCTCTGCTCCCTCCTCCTCCCCTTTCCCTCTGCTCCCTCCTCCTCCCCTTTCCCTCTGCTCCCTCCTCCTCCCCTTTCCCTCTGCTCCCTCCTCCTCCCCTTTCCCTCTGCTCCCTCCTCCCTCCCCTTTCCCTCTTCTCCCTCCCCCCCCCCTCCCCCCTCTCCCCCCCCCCCCCCCCTCCCCCCCCTCCCCCCCTCCCCCCTTCCTTCTCCTCCTCCTCCACCTCCTCTCCTCCCCCCCCCCCCCCCCCCCCCTCCCTCCCCCCTCCCCCCCCCCTCCCCCCCTCCCTCTCCTCCCCCCTCCTCCCCCCCTCCTCCCCTTTCCCCTCCTCCTCCCCTTTCCCTCTGCTCCCTCCTCCTCCCCTTTCCCTCTGCTCCCTCCTCCTTTCCCCTCCTTCCCTCTGCTCCCTCCTCCTCCCCTTTCCCCCTGCCCCCTCCCTTTCCCTCTGCTCCTCCCCTCCCCTCCTCCCTTTCCCTCCCTCTGCTCCCTCCCTCCCCTTTCCCTCCTCCCTCCTCCTCCCTTTCCCTCTGTTCCTCCCTTTCCCTCTCCCCCTTTCCCTCTGCTCCCTCTCCTCCCCTCTGCTCCTCCTCCTCCCCTTTCCCTCTGCTCCCTCCTCCTCCCCTTTCCCTCTGCTCCCTCCTCCTCCCCTTTCCCTCTGCTCCTCCTCCCCTTTCCTCCCAGGTTTCCCTCTTCCTCCTCCCCTTTCCCTCTGCCATCCTCCTCCCTTTCCTCTGTTTCCTCCCCTCCCCTTTCCCTCTGTCCTCCTTTTTCCCTCTTCCCTCCTCCTCCCTTTCCCTCTGCTCCCTCCTCCTCCCCTTTCCCTCTGCTCCCTCCTCCTCCCCTTTCTCTCTGTTTCCTCCTCCCAGGTCTCTTCTGCCATCCTCCTTTCCTGTTTCAGTCTCTCTTTTCTCTTCGTAACAAGGCTTCTGTAGCACAGGCTGGCTTCCACCTCAGAGATCTCCTGTTTCTGCCTCTGGAGTGCTGGGCCCAGCATGATCCTCCCACCTTGGCCTCCTAAGTGTTGGGAGTGTGGGCAGTGGGCTCTGTGGCCAGCAATTAATTTCTTCTTTTATAACCTAAGGGATCAGTCTCTAGAGTGTGGCCTAAGGTGTTAGCATTTGCTTGAGAGATTAGCACAACTCATATTGCTAATGGATTGGAGGGAGGGGACCTGGAGAGACTGCCAGAAACAAGTCAGAAATCAGACTGTGTGCAGTGAGGACATTGTGAATATTTACTCAGGCTTCCGACGATAGCAGGTTTGTCCAGCATTTTGAGATTACAGCATAATGTCACCCTCAGAGTTCACACATGAGCACTGTGTGGTTAAGCTACAGAAAACAAAATGTAAGAAAACGTCTTGGGTGGCTCAGAGGTTAAGAAAAAACACTGGTGCTCTTCCAGAGGTCCTGAGTTTAATTCTCAGCAACCACATGGTGGCTCACAACCATCTGTAATGGGATCTGGTGCCCTCTTCTGGCTTGCAGGTGTAGATGCAGGCAGAACACTGTATACATAATAAATAGATAGGTAAATAAATAAATAAATAAATCTTTAAAAAACCCTCATAATTTCTTAAGAGACTCAGTGATTCGGAG
Organism: Rattus rattus; assembly: GCF_011064425.1. Taxonomy (NCBI): domain Eukaryota; kingdom Metazoa; phylum Chordata; class Mammalia; order Rodentia; family Muridae; genus Rattus; species Rattus rattus. The sequence goes on along the minus strand of NC_046159.1, from coordinate 24,266,050 downwards.
AGATTCAGTGAGTATGATTTTGTGTTCGCTGTATCCATAGCTATCCTGAGCTGCCTTCATTCGGCCTGGGGCTGCAGGTTGGACACTCCTGCAAGTTAGTTCTTCCTTGCCCATTTGGCTTGAGAGATTAATCTGTCCGCATGCCGCTTCCCACCCAAGCTGCATTCCCTAGGTACTGAATACAAGTAGGGGACCGAGGGACAGTCAGGTGCAGCAGTGTCTACCCAGTAGCTGTGTTTTAATTAGAGTTTAAGTTTTAAGTTTCACTTGCTATGTGAGTTCCTTTGAAACCAATCCCAGTCCTACATCGAAATCCCTTAAAAGTAGTATGAATTGTCACTAGTGAGGTTTTAAAATTTTTTATTAATATTCCCATGGTCACCAGTGGGGCAGACCTAACTGCTTTTTCCAGTCTCTTATCTACTAGAAGCGACACATGGTTCTCTCTTGCCGTCATTTCAACTCTTCCTGCCTGAGCTCTCATCCTGAGAGAAGATGTCATTTAGCAAAACCGTGTAGCCCAAATCATTTGCCGGCTTCCTCTTCTCCCTGCAGGCTTTTCCTCACTCCTTGGAGACATGCCGCCTTCCAACAACTATTACATGTACCAGCAGCAGCAGCAGCAGCAGCAGCAGCAGCAGCAGCAGCAGCAACAGCAGCAGCAGCAGCAGCAACAGCAGCAGCAGCCACCGCCGCAGTCTCAGCCCCCACCCCAGCAACCACAACCGCAGCAGCAGCAGGCACCCACTCAGGGCCCCTCAAATGTAGGGGGTGCCCCTCCACTGCACACCCCAAGCCCCGATGGCTGTACTACACCAGGGGGAAAACAAGCAGGAGCTGAAGTCTACGGCCCCCCTACTGGGATGGCCATGCACCCTCCCCCACTGCAGCATGGAGGCTACCACCCTCATCAGCACCATCCCCACTCCCACCCTGCCCAGCAGCCACCACAGCAGCAGGCACAGAGCCAGGCACCCATCAACAGCACCGGCTTTGGTGAGTAAGAAGGGTACAGAGAAAGCTGGGAGGAGCAGGAGTGAACTGTTTCCTGACCAGCACGGAGGTACCATGGGTGAAAAAGTTAACAGTTGGTCTCTTAGGGTCAATCTCTTGCCTTCCTACCTCATCTCAGCCCATGGAAGTCACTACCGAAAGCCCTGTACTCTGGAGGATTGAGGTTGGGGATTTCCTTGTTCCCGGTCCATATTCGCAGATGAACTAGGATGGCTTTACATCTCTGCTCGTGGTGCCTAATGGACAGGGCACCTTTCCGTTCCTGCATCTCCAGGGAGGGAGTGTGCCCAGCTCTGGTGCTGATGCAGCTGTTAAGCTGGGTCGCCGTGAGAACCTTGCATGCGTAGACTGCTCTCCCTGTCTCACCACCTCACGCTCTCTTCACAGCCTTTCCTCCAGACTGGTGCTCCAATATTGACTCCTTAAAGGAAAGCTTCAAAATGGTGAACCGGCTCAACTGGTCCAGCATCGAGCAGTCCCAGTTCTCAGGTTGGCGCTTACGGGGACCGGGACGCTTCTGAGAAAGGGAAGAGGGGAACCGCTTCTGGGAGAGGGAAGGGGGGGCCGCTTCCGGGAGAGGGAAGGGGGGGCCGCTTCTGGGAGAGGGAAGTGGGGGATGTGCTAGAACCCATGTGCATGGCCAAGTGCGTTTGGGACAGAGTTTCATTTGCATATTATACAAGATAGACATATTATCGATATTTTTAGATTTGACCGGAAATTTTGCTATTATTCAAATATTGCAATGTTTTATGCTAGTCGTCTTCTGGGGAAGAGGAAAGGCTCCTGAGAATTCAGAGACTCTGGGCCACCATTTTGCAGTTTTGCTTCTTGGCAGAGAGATGATAGTGAATTCATTAAGTCACTTTGAACATTTTTATTCATCAAGGAGATGCAAATTAAAATAAGAATTTGGCAAGGAACAAATAATAGTAGAAGTAACTTGTGGCCTCTGGGTAGTCACGTTAGGACTCCCATTAAGCAAAAAAGAAAGTAGTCTCAAGTTTTGCAAGAAGCATCCTTAGCTAGAGTGAAAAACGTAGACTTGCTTCTAGTCTGTGTTTTTTATTCTAAAAGTGTCGTGCAGCATAAGGTTAATGTATGCAGTCGTAGAGAAGAAAATTCTAATTAAAAACTGGCACGTTTAATGATTCTTGTTACCATATCACATTTCAATAAATGCTTATAGAAGCAAAAAAGAGAAAGGTATAAGTCATTATCGTTAGTACCCGACATTAGTGGTACAAGATGTGAGGAGACCGCGCACCAGGGACGGGTGTGGTGCGGGCTTTGGCAGCGCCTCTCTCGGGGTTACCATGGCTGGCGTTCTTGTTTCTAGAGCTGATGGAGAGCCTACGGCAGGCAGAGCAGAGGAACTGGACCCTCGATCAGCATCACATCGCCAACTTGTGTGACTCCCTCAACCACTTCCTCACCCAGACTGGTCACATGCCCCCGCAAGGGGGCTCCCACCGACCACCTGCCCCTTCCCGGATCACTGACTCCTGTGCTCTCACCAGCGGCAAACCGGAGCCGTCTATGAACCAAGGTAAGATGCAAAGTTGCCAGAGAAGCGGAGACTGAACTAAGTGAAGGGTGAAGGGAAGGGAAAGAGAAATGCCAATCAGTTTTCCAGGCAGTGACCCGGCTGAGCCCGGGACCAGCTTGTTGACGGAATAGTCAATAAGTCCTGCGGGCGGGCCTAAAGGATTTTTGCAGAAGCCGCAGACTAAGTTCCTTTTACTTAGATAAGATAAGAATTACTTTTTGAAAGGAGAGGGGACTTGTTAAAGAAAGTCCTTATTCTAAATTGTCCCCATAATAACCATCACCTGCATCCCACTCGAGCCAGTGAAAATGGAGACTTGATCAAGTGTCTGGTTGTTCTCTCACCTTTGATCCAGCCCTTCCCAGCCTAAGAGCTGAGGCCGGTGGCTTCTGCAGAATGCTTCCTGCATGTAGAATCTATAAAGCAAGACCAGAAGAGAGACAGAGACATGTTTTCCCTTCCTGCCGTGTTGACAACAGTAATCCCCCATTAAAGTGACTCTTGTTTTGCTTTGGTAGTGAACTCTTATGGGCACCCGCAAGCCTCTCATCTCTACCCTGGCCCAGCACCAATGTACCCAATCTCCACCCAAGACTCAGCAGGATACAGTCGCCCACGTAAGCCCTGGGGAGGGTTTCACAGACAAGCACACCCACCTCTCAGTGTTGTTTTGTTTTCCTCTGACATCTTCTCTCTGCCCTTCTGTCTGTACCTGCTAGAATGGGTGAGGCGTCATGGTCTCCAAGACTGCAGGATGAGATGAGCTACCCTCTAGGGAGGTGGGCATAGGTGCGACTAAGAAAGGCACTCTTACTTAATTAAATTCGCTTTGTTTGGTGGTACTGGGAATGGAGCCAGGACCTCACACACACTATACAAGGGCTTTACCTCCGAGCTCCCCCCTGCTAGCTTGGCTTTAAATTTACCTTGTGGGGCTGGAGAGATGGCTCAGAGGTCAGGAGCACCAGCTGTTTTTCCAGAGGACCTGGGTTTCATTCCCAGCACCCACAAGGTTTACCTGGCTTGCAGTGGTCTGTAACTCTAGTTCCAGGGGATCTGGCGCCCTCTACTGGCCTTTGCTGGCACTCATGAATGTTATGCACAGATGTACGTGCAGGCAAAACACACACATTCAACAAAGTGATTTTTTAAAAATTAAAAAAAGAAATCCTGCAACTACAATACCAAAAGGAAATAAAATTATGAATATAAGTGAAGGACAGCTGTGAGGGATATTTATGTCCAGCTTTGGAACCAAGAGGGAAGATGGGCAAGTGAAGTGAACGCTTCACATAAACGGCTTTTACCCATGTCTGGTTTCCTGTCACCTGATCACTAGTGTCAGACGTCTGGGGCCAACACGTCGGTTTTTGTTTGTTTTGTGTTGTTGTTTTGTTTCTGTATTGTCATCTGTTGGGCTGAACTTAGTTAGGGTCTCTCGCATGCTGGGCAAGCGCAGTGCCACTGGGCTGCTTCCTCAGCGTGGGCTTGAACCGTCTTTGATGGTGGGGAGGCTGAGTGCAGGGAGGCACTGAACCACCGCAGACAGTGCAGAGGAACAGACTCCTCATGTTGAAAAGGCGGTTCACCGTCGCCATCTTCTCTGGTCACAAGTATTTTCAGTGTTGAGGGTGATGTCGGTTTCTTTGTCCGGGAGCAGCAGATGTGACTTTCTGCACTGCTCTTTCATACGCTATCACCTAACTAAGGTGTTTTATCACTGTGAGGTACTCTTCACAGATGCAGAGTTTACGGCAGGATAGCGCCAGATCACCACTTGCTCCAGTGTGTTTCCTGGGGTGTCACTGAGTTGTTAGTCTGCAACAGAAGGAACCCAGCTGTCATCACAGGGGTGTCATCCAGAGAGACCCACTGCCAGACGCTGGGCAGGCGGATCCAGGGGAGCCCTGTGAAGATGGAGAGGAAGGGTCGTAGGAGCCAGGGGATAGAGGGGCTGAGCTAGGTCCTCTGCATTTACTTGTGTAGCTTGGTGTTCCAACAGCGGGGGGTGGTATCTCTGACTCCTTCGCCTGCACTTGGGATCCTTTTCCTCATACCAGGTTTCTATGTCCAGCTTTGATATGAAGGTTTGTGCCCAGTCTTACTGTATCTTGTTTGATGAATATCCTGGGAGGTCTGTTCTTTTCTTCTCTTCTTTCTTTTCTTTTCTTCTTTCTTTTCTTTTCTTTTCTTCTTCTTCTTTTTTTTTTTTGAAAGGAAATAGGAGGAATTGATCTGGGGGAGAGGGGAGTTGGAGGGAGGGTTTAGGAGAGAGAATAACTATAGTCAGGATAAAATGTATGAGAGAAGCATTAAAAACGCTCATGCACATGAAATAAAAAATTCTTTAAAGTTAAAAAAAGAACTGTAGGCTAATTGGACTGTAGGCTGACTGACTCGACTGTAGGCTGACTTACTCGACTGTAGGCTGACAGACTGACTGACTCTAGGCTGACTGACTGTAGGCTGACTGACTGACTGTAGGCTGACTGACTATAGGCTGACTGACTGGACTGTAGACTGACTGACTGTAAGCTGACTTACTGACTGTAGGCTGACTGACTGTAGGCTGACTGACTGTAGGCTGACTGACTGGACTGTAGTCTGACTGACTATAGGCTGACTGACTGGACTGTAGACTGACTGACTGTAAGCTGACTGACTGTAGGCTGACTGACTGTAGGCTGACTGACTGTAGGCTGACTGGCTGTAGGCTGACTGACTGTAGGCTGACTGACTGGACTGTAGACTGACTGACTGTAAGCTGACTGACTGACTGTAGGCTGACTGACTATACGCTGACTGACTGGACTGTAGACTGACTGACTGTAAGCTGACTGACTGACTCTAGGTTGACTGACTGTAGGCTAACTGAAGACTGACTGATTGTACTGTAGGCTGACTGGACTGTAGGCTGACTGTACCAGTGTTATCTCCAGCTTTCTTCATGGTGTCATTGGGGTAGAGCACTCATTCCCCGTCCAGACTGATGGAACTTGCTTCTCCTCCAGCTTCTTTCATGATCTGTCTTTCTTCTTGACAGCACACCACATGGTTCCCCGGCCACCTGTCCCACCTCCTAGTGCCAATGAGGAGATCACTGATGACTTCGACTGGGACTTGATCACTTAACAAATCACAGCGGACATCAGCCTAAGGCCTGGTGGTGAATTCCAGCCACGGGGGAAGAACAGTCCTGCCCATTCTCCCCAAACCTGTATATAGATATATAGCTTCCTTCTGTTCTCTCTGTCAGAGAAGCCACTGCAAGATGCTGCCGAGGATAATCCTCTTTCCCTCCTCATTCTTCGTTCCCTCCTAGTTCTTTTATTATTATTCTAATTATATTATTATTGGTTATCTGCTGCCCAGTCTCCTGCCCTCCTACCTGGGCTTTGCCCATTTGAAATCTTCAGGCCGCAAGATGAGGCCATGATAGCTGTCAAGGAAGGCTTTACATTCTAGTTCACCTTTCTGTCCGAGAAGCTCAGTGCTGATCCCACCTTCCAGCTCTGAATTGTGTTCTGGTCCTGCCTGTTTCAGGCTGGCCTGCAGAGGCCTCAGTCAGTAGAGGGGAGTCTAAGACACTGCTTGGCAACCATGACGTTGCAGCTTTACTCAATGGTGCTAATTGTGTCCTCTGAGCTCGCCCATTATACATCCAATCTTTACTTTATGTTCGGCAGTCCTCATGCCATGACGGCTGGACTTGGAGAGCTGGACTCGGTGGAATGCCACGGAGCCGGAGTCGGTATAACCCAGCGTGAGGTTGGGTGTGCACTGCCACGCCAAAGCACCCCTGGCTTCTCCCAGCAGTTGCTCTAGGAGGTTTGCTTGTCTGCTCAGGCACGAAGACCACTGTCCATCATAGTTTAGCTTCTCGGAAACAATTTCAATTTAAGGCATTTTGGCTTTGGAAAAGGAATTCTTTCTGAGAGTTAACTGACTATTCTGCATATATCAATGACCTTCCATCATCTCTTCTCCTTCAGCAAATACTATTTTGTCTTTCTAAAGCTGTTTGTCCAAATCCTCCACCTGTCTTATCTTTTGTTCTCCCATTTTCTGGGATTCTCAAAAAGACAAAAGGAAGGCATTCTCACTCCTAGTCCCTTCATGTCGTAGACATGCTGTGGAAACCTCTTTCCCTCCTGCCTTGGCAGACCTGTGGTACTGCTGACGGGAGGGTGGGGGGACGTGAGGGAGCTGGCGTAGGCCTGGGTGGGGACCTGTCGTTTGTTTAACTGCACAGGGAGATGCTTCTCTTGAAGTTCCTGTTGGTGGGGTGGAAGCTTTTGGTTTTGACAGGCAATGAAAACTGTAAGACGGAAATGACTAATACAGAGTCAGGGCTCAGCGAGGGCAAGGCGCCCTCGTAGGCTCAGAGTGAGGAGTCTCCATTAAAATGAGCAGCCATGATTTATCGCTGCAGAGTTCTTAGCAAGTGTGTGGTTGTCTGGCGAGAGAGAAGACCAATCTCACTTCCATCTTATTTTCACTAAATCTTCTGAAACAGACAAAATGTATTGTATCTTCCACAGGGCCAATCTCTGTGATTTTCGTTCATATTCTCTTATTTATCCATGATTTCCAAGACACTGAGCTTCCCATTCTCACTTCCCCTCATCAACCCCTTTCCTTTCTTTAGAAGGGGGCTTATGTATGAGACTGGTGGAGTCCAGTGAAGTAAAGGGGGCAAGATGGGGGCAGTTCACTAAAGAGCACTTTATTTCTTTGTAAGGAAAATAAAAGGGAGTATAAGGAAAAAGAGTGCGCTCCAGCACAGTGTGCAGTGTACTGGAGAGCATCTGGTAGGGCCGATGTATGACAGACGCAATATTTCCCTCCCGGGAGAGGGGTGTTTCCCTACACACCTTGCCTGTGTCCTACTAGACATCTCTTGCTGTTCCTTCCATTCAGGTGTATTCTACACGGCTCCCCTTTGGTTTCCTCAAGGTCTTGCCCTTGCAGAGTACCACCTCTTTTCCTGAGCACCTTTCCTGGTCAGATCTGCCCCAGGTTGGGGGGCATAGGCTGAGTCATACTCCCTGATGCCCCTGGCTTCTCCATGTCTTGAGAGCCAGTCTCCCTGGTGGGCAGCCTGAGCAGCTGCCTTGGGCTGGAGACTGAAGGGAGGCTTTAGGCCCCCCTGAGGCTCTAGCCTCTCCTGGGTCAGGCTTGCAGAATGGGGCAGTTCAAACCTGGTCCCCCTTGGGCCTCAGTTTCCCATGCCCTCTGTGACATGGAAAGAGAACTACGCTTATTTTGTTGGTCCGATGTTGCTGGACATGAAGTATAGTCATTGCTGTTGTCTTGGGTGATGTGTGCACAGTTGTAGGGGTCACTGCCTGTAAGAGGAAACAGGGGAGACAGCAGAGGAGCAGGACAAAGGAGAAGTCATTTGTGTTGATTCACCTATCCTAGGCTTCCTCTCCTCAACCCCATGTTTCTGGTTTGGTGAGTTCTTTACACCACCCATAATGCTTTGCATTGGTGCAGGCTGGGAAGGGGGGGTGTATGGGCTCACAACTTGTTTGGTTTTTTTGTTTTGTTTTGTTTTTATTTTTGTTTTGTTTTTTGCATGCTTTCTTAATAAAAAAAGAAAAGAACGTTTCTAGTTTTTATCTCATTTGGCGCTTCTCACTACTTTTTGCCAGGTTGGGAGAGGAGAAATGTGAAACAGGGTGTTCTTGTTAGTACCCTGTCAACCCGTCATGGTTAGGGTTTACTGCTGTGCAGACACCATGACCACAGCAACACTTATAAAGGAAAACATTGAATTGGAGCTGGCTTACAGGTTCAGAGGTTCCGTCCATTATAGTCATGTCAGGGAGCATGGCAACATTCAGGCAGACATGGTGCTGGAGAAGGAACTCGGAGTTCTACATCTTGACCCTCAGTAGCAAGGAGAAGACCGTGCGTGTTTCACACAGGATGTGGCTTGAGCATTTAGGACCTCAAAGCCCTGCCTCTACTATGACACACATCCTCTAACAAGGCCACACCTCCTAATAGTGCCACTCCCTATAGCCAAGCATTCATCCCTACCACTGGGTTTACTTAGCTTCTAAGTGATGGAAAAAGAGAAATATATATAGTATTTTGTGTTTAAAATGCTATGGAATGTAGTAGCATTGGAAGAATTGGAAGGTTGGTGGGTAGAACAGGCCCACCTTATTTGCATGTTAGTTTAAAGAGTGGATACAAAGTCCCACCCCTAACCAAGACGCAATTAGTAATTGATACCTGATGAAAAAGGGGAAAAAATGACTTTTCTTCAATGGAGTGTCACTGGGCATATAAACCACACTCCAGTGCAGTCCCCATGCCGAGGAGTAGTTGGCCAACACAAAACAGATCTCATAATTTTTGGTTTTCATTTTTTTTAAAATATCTTTATTTTATATTCTTTTTTTTTTAGGGATTTACTTTATGTATGAGTACAGTGTTGCTGTTTTCAGACACACCAGCAGAGGGCATCGGATCCCATTACAGATGGTTGTGAGCCACCATGTGGTTGCTGGGATTTGAACTCAGGACCTCTGGAAGAGCAGTCAGTGCTCGTTAACCCCTGAGCCAGCCCTTGTTTTTTTTTTTTTTTTTTTTTTTTAATATGCTTTTTGACTAATTTTCTTTTCTTTTCTTTTTTTTTTTCTTCTTTTTTTTTCGGAGCTGAGGACTGAACCCAGGGCCTTGAGCTTGCTAGGCAAGCGTTCTACCACTGAGCTAAATCCCCAACCCCTAATTTTCTTTTTTTAATCTGAGTGTCTGTTTTGATTTTTTTTGTCTTTTGCTTTTCTTTTTTTTTTTTTTTTTTTTTTTTTTTTTTTTTTTTTTTTTTTTTTGAGAGAAACCATGAAGTTGGGTTGGTAGGGAGGTGGGGAGGATCTTGGAGGAGTTAGGAGAGGAGAGAGGATATGATCAAAATATATTGCCTAAATTTTATTTCATTTTTAAAACTTTTGGTGTACATTATCTAATTAAAAAAGGATCCAGGACACTACACTGTAGGGGAGAGGTTGGGCCCTTACCCCAGACCTTCTAGAGATGAGCGTACAGAACTGGTGAAGGCACTCATCAGAGTTTTAGAATCTGAAATGAGGAGATGCAGTTATGAAGCTCCACTCAGAGCAGAAATCCCAGGTAAGTAGAGGTCTTGGAAGAAATCAGTTACTGCCAGAGTTAATGTTCTTTCAGGCTTCACGTCATGCGGACTCTTCACATTGATGCTCTTTATATAACCCAAGGACAGGTAACCAGACACCCAGAGCCCCGGAGGATCAGAAGGCTGACATCCCTACCTGCCACAGCAGGTCTGCAGTCATTCACCATGAGTCTATTTGCTGCCTATTGGGTTTTCTGTGCTCCCCTGTAGTGCTCCCCAGGTGCCAGAAAACAACCCAAGTAGTGAAATGGATCAGCTGTTATGAATACTTTCTGCTCTTGCAGAGAGCCGGGATTGGCTTCCCAGAACCCACATATTGGTTCACAACTGTCTGTGACCATCAGTTCTAAGGGATCTGATACCCTCTTCTGACCTCCATTGGCACCAGGCTTGCAGTGTCATGTCCAGACACACATATAAGCAAAATGCTCAGACGTATAAAATGTAAGAACGAAAAGGATCTCCGAGTTCCTGAGCCTTGTAGATAAAAGCATTTATTCGTAGGGAATAGATAAACAGCTTACACTGGAAAGGCGGAATTGCAGTCTTACGCTCAAAATACCTTGCCAGAAAAAAGATCTTTTTAGTGATTTGAAATTTCTGCATAATAGTTCATACAGCAGTTGTAGCCTAAGGTCCTTCCCTCGACGGCAGAAGGCATGTATCACAAGACTGATCTACATTCCGTCTTCCGTCTATGTAGATTAACTCATTCATCTTAGACATGCCCACTTATGCAAACAAGCTTGACTTCTCAGTGATTTAACACATGGACATGTACGCCAGAGGATAGGTTATGGTGGGAGATTGCTGGTTTTCCTTTTTTAAACCAAGGGTTGAGTGTAATACTATGTATAATAGCTACGGTACAGAGTCTGCTGAGGCGTTGGTTAATAGATGGGTCGATGACGGGGACATTATGTGAGTGGACGCAGAAGTGCCATGCAGTCTCATATCTGAGGGCCAGACACGTCAACCTGAGCAGGCTAGGGTAGTAGCTTAGTTGACAGGATGCTTAATTACCGTGCACGAAGCCCTGGCTTTGATTCCCAGTACCACATAAGACTGGGCATAGTGTTCCCTGCCTATGATCCCAGCCAATGGGAGGTGGAGGCAGGGAGATTTGAATTTCAAAGTCATTTTTGGTTGCATAATAATCTTGAGGCCAGTGTGGGATTCTTAAGACCTATTTTTTTTTTAAAGAATATTTATTTAATGTACACAAATAACATTGTAGCTGTCTTCAGACACACCAGAAGAGGGCATCGGCTCCCATTGCAGATGGTTGTGAGCCACCATGTGGTTGCTGGGAATTGAACTCAGAACCTCTGGAAGAACAGTTGGTGCTTTTAACCTCTGAGCCATCTCTCCAGCGCGCCCCCCACCCCCTTTTAAAGTCAACCAGTAAGAAGAAGAATGATTAGGAAGAGTCTGGGGTGGACGTGTGAACGTTGTGCGCATGTACGGATCAGTCATGTCGAACCTTCTTAATATGTACAATGAATATATGTTAGCATGCGAAGCGAGAGGGCAGAAGAAAAGCTGTATGCTATTGAAATGTGTTGACAGGAAAACTGTGTAGTCAGCTGGGGGGTGGTGGTGGCGGTGCTCAGCTCTGGTACTGTAACAAGAAATCTGTGAGTCTGAGGCGAGACTGTGCTACACAGAGACCCTGGAACAAAGGCAAGGAAAATCTGACAACAAAAGGAAGGAAAAAGAAAGTGGAACGGTCACGAACAGATTAAAACATGATACCAGTCAACCCTGGGATGCCGGGCGCAAATACGAAAGTAGGTAAGCAGGTAAAATCTTTCGAAACAACCTTTTCTTCACATCTACAGAGACCAGCAGCGTGGGCACATGCCTTAGGCACATCATGTATCAGAAGACACAGCTAAAATTCTTGCAAAGGTTATCTCTTGGAAGTAGGGAGAGATGGGAATTACTGGGCGCTGGAGAACCAGCCCTTCTGCATTTTATTATTAACTAGTTCCTTTAAAATTGGGTGCATATAGTACTTTATAGTACCATGGTCCCGAAAAAAAAATTAATTTGAAAAAAAAAAAATCCCAAAGAGAGTGTGCCTGACACTTTTGGCATGTAAAATACCTAGACTCAGGTTTAAAATCTTTTGATATTGCTGTCGGAGTGTGCAGTGAATTGAAGAATTGTAGCTTCACCCATCCCATTCCTCCTTCCGTTTGACATGAGTTTGGAGAGAAAGGAAAGGTACGTTTAGAATACTGTCTTGTTCTATGTGAGGCACAAAGTCTCGCGGGAAAAGCTGAAGAAGGCGGGGCCAGGTATGTGCTGCACACTCCTAACCACAGCAGGAGATGGCAAGATCCTGTGTAGAAAACAAAAAGAAGGAATTCAGGAGCTTAAGAAGACACCTGGGAGGCAGAGGCAGGCTGATCTCTGAGTTTTAGGCCAGCTTGGTCTACAGAACAAGTTTCAGGACAGCCAGGGGCTACTGTCTTGAAAAAAACAATGAACCAACAAACCAACCAACAAGCAAAAAGGAGATGAGACATAGATGGTTGTATGAACACACAGAATACACAGGGAAGAGAGCGCTCCAGGCTACAACTTCCGAAACACTCCAGGGATAGGAACAGGCTTATTTATGTGTTCTCTGTGCTCACTTAGGAGTAATCATGGACACTGAAATGATCTCAGGACGATTCTAGTAGGCGGCATTTGGCACCGTGTTCTGTCCAAAGTCTAACTCATCACTCCTTGCTTCCATAGACCTTTTATTTCTGTGTCTTTCTCCCCCGCCTACCCCCAAAAAAATCACTGCTACCACCACACAAATGTACAATAAAGAAATATCTTTCACCCTGGACAATAGCAGCCTCCCGCACAAACTAGAGGATTTAGATGATGCTATGCAAGAAGAGATTAATACTGGAAACAGATGGGAACGTTATTCATTGTACATGGCCAAGTCAGGGATGGGAATAGAATGAGTTGAATAAAACTTAACATTGGTGGAAACAAGGGGGCCTGTTAAGACACTGGTCCCCACGGGCCAGAGATTCGGAGTCAACACATCTGGGATGGGGCTTGAAATTTTGAGCCTTTAGTGTTTTCAAATGATGCTGATGTCAAAGGTGTCCCGCTCACAGGTCATCCATCACCAGTATTCACCTCAGAACATCTGCTTAGGTCCCCAGCACAGCATCTTCACACATCTGTACTCATATGGTTTCTTTTTGAGGGGGCTTTGTCCTGGGTACAACTGGTAGAGTGCGTGAGCTCTTCACTGAAGGCTGCTTCCAGAATGCCCTTTACGGACTGTCTTGCTTTCTTCCTGAAGTCTTTTCCCAAGAGGGCATAAAGGAAAGGGTTGAAACAACTATTGGCAGATGCTAAAGCAATGGACATGTGGTCCCAGGGTAGCACAACTTCTCTCAAGGCGCTTTCTTGGTCAGTAATCACTAACAGGACTCCGACAATATGGTATGGAATCCAGCAGACAAAAAAGACGGTGACCACCGCCACGGCCACCCGAAGGGTTTTGTTCCGCGACTTGGTGAGGTTGGTTTTTCGCATTCTGAAGACGATGAGGCTGTAACAGGTTATCATGATGAAAAAGGGCACCAGGAAGCCCACCACCAGCCTCGAGATGGTGATCGCCACCTGAGGTGTCCACGCGTGATTGCCATACATCAGTTGGTCAAAATAATCATCCGGGAAATCATGGGTGTATAAAGGATTGCTAGAAGCAGTGAGGGACGGCTCTGTGTGGGCAGAGAGAAAAGCATCAGTGTTCAGTGTGTTGGATTTATGATCTTCAACAGGAAACCCGCCGGCTATGGTGGCTATGAGCACATTAGGAGGCTTCCCCCCATAATGGGGTTGCTGACTTGCTGAGTCTCGAGAGAATGGGTCTTCAGGAGATGTGTGGAACGTTTGTGACTGGAGAGCAGTGGTAGCTGTCCAAAGGTCCCTTGCTGGTACAGAGGAAGGAGCTGTCCTGTCATGCACATGTCCAGGTAGCTGAGCAGTGGAGTTGTCAGGAGGGTTGATTTCTGGTAAGTGTGAATTGTACATGTAGTCCCAATAATCATATGCCCTGGAGGAATCAAAGTTATAGCCACATACACTGTAATCATCCACAACGAGCAGATCACGGTATACAAATACTGGTACACACATCACAAAGGCTACCACCCAGACGCATCCACAGACGGCGAAGGCTGTTCTCACGCTCCGATGGTTCTGACACCAGATTGGCTTGTGCACCATCAGACAGCGGTCCAGGCTAATGGCAGTAAGCAGGAAGACACTGGCAAACATGTTGAGGACAATGACGGACGGGATAAGTTTGCACAGGAACAAGCCATAGGGCCAGTGTCCTCGGAGGATCAGGTGAGCCACGGAGAAGGGCAAGGAGAGGCAGCAGAGGAAATCGGCCAGGGTGAGGTGGAGGAACCAGACTGTGTTCACGGTCCTCTTCATCTTCACGCCAGCGACCCACAGCACCAGCCCATTGCCTGGCAGTCCCAATAAACACGTGAGACTGAGAATGACCATGGAGGCAATGTCTTGGGGTTTAAACAGAGGCTGTGAGTGTAGGTCAGTTGAGTTGGTGTCAGCAGCGAAAGACTCCATTGTCAGTCTGTGAAACGATAAAGAAAGGTGTTAGAGCTCATTGTGAGTTTATAAAGATAAAGTCCCTATGTGATGTGCACCCTCTCAAAGCCAGAGGCCCCCTCACAGAGCCTTGTTTGCACGCCTTCCTCAGAAAAGACACAAAGTGGCATTCCCTGATAGACAGTTTAAGGTCTTTAATATTGATTTAAATGTGTACCTAAACGGTAACTTTACTTGGAAGTCCACATCAACTTAAATTTCCCTTTTTTGTTATACCTCCCTACTTTTCGTTGTTTGATTTTTTTTTTTCCAGTGTACATGCTGGACAGTGCTCTGTTACTGAGATTCAGTCTTACCAAGCGGCTTTCGGCACAGGGGTCTCCATGTTGTCAAAGCTGGCTGACTTCCAACTGACTGTATTGTAGAACAGACTGACTTGAATCTATGATTTCCGCCTGCCTCTGTCTTCTGAGTGCTGGCCCGATAGGCATTGTTACCAAGCACTGCCGTGATATGTTCTGTTCAGTGTCTGCTGCCCAAACTTTATAGATGCCTAAATGAGTAAATATAGAAGACCTCGTGGGCAGACTCTCCCCAATCTGGAGTCATCGGAGGACGTTACAAACTTTAGCACACCGACAGTAGCTTACGAAGGCTGAAATTTGCATATTCCCAGTCATTCATTCATTCATTCATTCATTCATTCATCCAGTGAATGTGTTTGTGTGTGCGTGCGCGCCTGTGTGTGAAGGTCAGAGGACTACTTTTGGGACTCAGTTCTAGCGTGCACCCACTAGCTGGCCCTCAGGGCTCCTTCCTTCCATGTCTATAGGGTTCCTTTTTATGTCTATGTACATTTAAAAAACAAAATTTAACAGGTTTCAATTTTGCCAGGCATCTTTAAAATTTGATGGTGATAAAATACACATACAGCATAGAGTCAACCTTTCTAATGAACCGTTTCAGGTGCACAGTTCAGCAGTGCCTGGCTTAGTCACTTTATATACAGCTAATTTCCAAAATGTCCCCATCTAATAAAAGCATATGTATGTATGTATATGTACACACACATATAATATATATGTTTTGTTTTTCAGGACAGGGTTTCTCTGGGTAGCCTTGGCTGTCCTAGAACTTGCTCTGTAGACCAAGCTGGTCCCAAACTCAGAGAGATCTGCCTGCCCCCGCCTCCTGAGGGCTGAGATTAAAGGCCTGCACCACCACTGCCCAGCTGAAATGGATATTTTAGTGTGTGTGCACAGCACACTTTGTTTATTTAGTAATATAGCAATGGCCATTGGACTGCTTTTACCTTTAGGGCACTTAAACAGCACATTCTCTGCTTTCTATTGCCGTGATGAAAACTGACCAAAACACAACTTGGATAGGAAAGGGTTTTATTTCCTACCTATTCCAGGTCACAGTCCGTCCAATGAGGGAAGCCAAGGCAGGGAGGGACCCACAGGTAGAAATGGCCGCAGAGGCTACAGAGGAATGCTGTTCGCTGGGTAGCATCTCATGTCTACTCACACGAGAGCACAGTGGGCTGGACCCTCCCACGTCAATGTTAATCAAGAGAATGACCCACGGCCTTGTCTACAAGCCAACGTGACGGAGGCTCTTTCTCAATTGAGTTTCCTCTTTCCAGACAACTCTGGTTTGTAGCAGGTGGTGGCAGGGTGGCAGCTGTGGGCCTAGGGCGCAAGTACTTTCTAAACTTGCTGTTTCCGCTCAAGTCCCACCTTACACACGTTTAATTTAAGGAAGAGACAGGGTTTCTCTGTGTAGCCCTGGCTTTCCTGGGACTCACTCTGTAGACCAGGCTGGCTTCAAACTCAGGGATCCACCTGCCTCTGCCACCTGAGAGAGAGGGACTTAAAGGTGTGCCACCACGCCCAGCTCGCACGGTAATTCTTAATTCTCTTCTTTGTGGTTTGGGGATACTTTTATCCTCTGCTCTTACTTTTCTGCTAAAATTGTGTCTAGAAGTCAAGCCAAGACTGACTTCTTCCACAATGCAGTTCCCAGCAGTTTCTCCTCCCAGGCTGTGATATCTTTCCCCGATTCTGAGCACTCACACAAGATACCCTTTCTTCCCGCGTGTCTATTCCTTCAGACCAACGCTGTTTGACGTTCCTAAGCTGGGAATGCTCCTATAATGGCTTCTTCCTTTCTCTACATTAAATTTCTACCCACCAAAATACTTACTCCTCAAGGTTAAACTCAATGTATTTTACCTGAAATATTCTCCTAACAATCCTTGAAGAAGTTTTTCGGCCTCTCACTTGTGCATGTGCGTGCTGACTCGTGCACATGCCTGTATTAAGTGCGTGGCTGAATCTTTTCTGAGATGCTCTATGAGCAGACACACTTTATCTTCTGTTGTAATTTTTTTTTTTCTTTTCTTTTTTTCGGAGCTGGGGACCGAACCCAGGGCCTTGCGCTTGCTAGGCAAGCGCTCTATCACTGAGCTAAATCCCCAACCCCTTGTAATTTTTATAATGTCCCTAAACTGTGCAATGGTAAAAGCAAGATCTGCCTATAATTTCTTTATGCCTATGTTTATAACCCTATAGGACTTGGCATATGGATAAATTTTCTTTCTTTCTTTCTTTTTTTTCTGACATGAAGTTAGGTTATATAGACCAGGCTGGCCTCAAACTGGAGTCTGCCTTGGTGTACCAAATGCTGGGATTACAAGGCATGCACCTCCATGACCAGGAGAATGCTTACCTTTTGGGTTTAAATTTTTCCACTTTCAATTACATCTAAAATATTAGTCCTTAGCCGTTTCAGTTTTTCCCAGATGGCTTCTTAATTCCTATGCCGTCTCTTCTAAATTTCTCTTTTGATTTTAAATTCCCAAATATTACGGGATATAGTAACAGTTTATATTTTTAAAAATAATTTATTTTCGGGGTTGGGGATTTGGCTCAGTGGTAGAGCGCTTACCTAGGAAGCGCAAGGTCCTGGGTTCGGTCCCCAGCCCCGGAAAAAAGAAAAAGGAAAAAAAAAATTTATTTTCATTGCACGCGTGTTGGCGTTTTGCTTGCCTGTGTGTCTGTGGGACGGTGTCAGGTTCCCTGGAATTGGAGTTATAGACAGCTGTGAGCTGGGACTTGAACCCTGGTCTTCTGGAAGAGCAGCCACTGCTCCCAACCATCTCTTCAGCCTTCCAAATTTTTAGTTTTTAATTTAATTTAATTTCAGTCTGTTTGTTTCTACATGGAAGCCCGGACATTTGGAAGTGATTCTGCTGACCTTTACAAAGTTTGCGACAAGCTTTGTGTGGTAAGCAGAAGTTAAAATATTGAGTCAACCAAATGAGAAAAGGAGAAATGGTACCCACTCTCATCTCTGTCTGTTTCAAGTCCTACCGTTGCCTCGTGCGAATGGCAAGAACCTGGATCTAGTGTCCCACCCCAACCTCTCCCTAAGAGGCTGAGAGGACAGCATCCTCAGAGGCTGCTAGGAACAAAACAAACCCCAGTCTCCTCGATTTGCAGTTCTTGATGGTGAGATTCTGGAGATGGTGTGGCTTTCACATGACCATGGCCGGGGAGAGTCACGGCTGCCTCCCCTAATAACTCCTAGGCCACTGTGCTGTTACTGCAGGGATCACACAACTGAGAGACGGTGTTCTCGATAATAAAGTGGACACAGCAACTTAAAGCAAAAGAAGCTGAAAGGAACAGAATTCCAGTATAAGAGACACTGAGTCCCGTTATAGTTTAAATATCACAAATTATCTGCCTTGCGAGTGTTTGCAAGTCACACCCTAAAAGTCAAACAGAACAAGGCCACGTTACATTTCCCCAAGTTTTGAGCAAAAATAAAAATACCTCTATGTTTAAGATTATTAGTTACTTTTTTTTTTTATAAAGACGACTTCAGGATTGAGTTGGCCAGAAGTAATTAAAAAGATAACATGCTGAAACTAAAATGTATCTATGATGAGTAAAAAATTGATTTAGGTATCAAATAATAATTATGGAATGACAGAAGCAGCTACAATAAGGAGCAGCTCAAAGAACAGAAGAGAGATTTACAGAGGGTGGCAGAACAAGAATCCACATATGGGCATATACCCCCACACACATACCAAGCATGTGTGTACATCTGCTCAGGGATTGCAGAAACAAAACTAATGGGAGAAAACGTGGTCAGAGGTCAGGAGAAGCAGCCACGTTCCATGAAAGGGAGTAAACGACATAAATCCATTATTATCTTCAGAATGATTATATTAAAAGCCAAGGCAGATAGAATATATAGCATTTAGAAAAAAAAAAGTAGACATGGAGAAAAGACAGGAGAAATAAAAGTTAGGGAAAGAACCAGATACGATTGTGCACACCTTTAATCCCAGGAGAAGGAGAGATCTCTGTGAGTTTAAGGCTAGCTTGGACTATGTGGTGAGTTCCAGACCAGCCAAGGCTATCTATAAGACTCTCTAAAAAAAATGAAAGCTTTAGGGAAAGAATAGAAGGAAATAGAACCCAAGGAACTGGAAACCATTCTACATAAATAGCAGGCCCAACCAAGCATGAACTCTAAGGCTCGTCGGTGTTTTCTTACCAAGAGCCCTGAGGTGGAATCAGAAGGCTCCAGGACTGATGATCTGCGAGCCACCAACAAATCCTATCTGGTCCAGCCGCCGGGGAGGATGTTGGACTAGTTGCCGAGTGCTTACTTTTCCCAGAGTGAAGGGAGCTCGGGATCGAGACTGCTATCTGACTGCGCAGGAAGGGCTTTTCCATGAGTCACCTCCTAAATTAGCCAGCGTAGATAAGAAAAGCAGAAGGACAGAGGAGGGCGGGTGGAGGAGGACGATCAGGGCGCAGATGTGTCCTGCAGGAGCCTGCCGTCCTAGCTACGAAATGCCAAGACGCAGGCAGGCAGGCAGGCAGGCAGGAATTCCGAGGTTTGTCTGCGCTACAGTGAGGGTTTTTTTTTTTTTTTTCCTTTTAAATTTACTTTGTTTTATCTTTTATAAGTATGTGTGTGCCATCTGTGGTTGCTCAGAGGCCAGAGAGGATGCTAGATCTCTCAGAAACTGCAATGTAACGTGGGTGTTGGGAACTCAAGGGGTCCTCTGCAAAACAAAGCTGTTCTTAACCTCTGAGCCATCTCTCCAGCCCCATAGAATGGAGTGTTTAAAAAATTTATTTTTCTTTTTATGTGTAATAGTGTTTTCTCTCTCTCTCTCCCTCTCTCTCTCTCTCTCTCTCTCTCTCTCTCTCTCTCTCTGTTTATACATATTAGTGCCTGGTACCCATGGAGGGACAGAAGAGGCATGGGGGTCCCTGGAACTGGAGTTATAGTTGTCAGCCCCCCATTATCTCAAAAAAAAAAAAAGTAATAAAAGATCTAAAGTGGGCGGGAGAGATGGCTCAGTGGTTAAGAGCACTGACTGCTCTTCCAGAGGTCCTGAGTTCAATTCCCAGCAACCACAAGGTGGCTCACAACCGTCTGTAATGGGAATCCGATGCCCTCTTCTGGTGTGTCTGAAGACAGCTACAGTGAACTCATATAATAAATAAACCTTTAAAAAAAAAAAATCTAGGGATACAGATCATCAATGA
Organism: Rattus rattus; assembly: GCF_011064425.1. Classification (NCBI taxonomy): domain Eukaryota; kingdom Metazoa; phylum Chordata; class Mammalia; order Rodentia; family Muridae; genus Rattus; species Rattus rattus. Next base: position 24,246,138 of record NC_046159.1, on the reverse strand, counting down.
GCGCTTGTCTAGTATGTCCTAGGCCCTGGGTGTTTAATCCCCAGGACAGGAAAAAACTGTGTGTGTGTGTGTGTGTGTGTGTGTGTGTGTGTGTGTGTGTGTGTGTGTGTGTGTTGGTACAATGGGAAATGGTTATGATCAAGATACATTGCATGTATATGTATTTGTTAAAGAACAAATAAGAACACATTTAACAAAAAATGATGGCTGAGTTGGGGTGAGGGGTAGAGCATACATTTTTGCAACCTACTTTTAATAAGTGTTCAACCTCCTCTCTAGCCACCACCCAGGAGAGACCGTGGAAGAGAAAAGTTATTAGGATATGGGGAGAAGTGGACCTGTTTAGCAATAGTGCTTCTGGGGCGAGCTTATCTTTCTCAGCAGTTCAGTCCCATAGCAAACAGCAAATACAGCAGCTGCAGACCAGGTACTCAGGCCAATTGGCCTGAGGCAAGGCCACTAAAGTAGCAAGCTGCTGCAGGAACCGAAATTCTTGGGTGTGTTTCTCTCAATGGCTTCATTACTACAAGTTGAGCTCAACAATGCTATGTAAGGTGATGTGTGTGTGTGTGTGTGTGTGTGTGTGTGTGTGTGTGTGTGTGTGTGTTTTATCGAAGAATAGCGAGACAGAGCAAACCAAACCAAGGCTCAATGCTCCTCCCCCACTGCCTGTGGGGTCATGTTTATACTCCTTCCTCAAGCGTCCTTTCACATGTCTGCAATATCAAAACTTCCTTTCACCTGCATCTGCTTCAGGAAAACATTCTCTCACGTGTTTACTTTAGCAAGACATCCTTTCACCTGTGTGCCCCAGCAAACCATCGTTTGACATAACTGACTTTCCAAAGAAACTAGAAGTTTCCACTTGAGGGGGGCTTTGAGGAAGAATGCTGTAAAAATACATTTAATTAGTCTCAAATAGTATTGCTTTTATGTTTGATATGTGGAAAAACTATGCTATGCCAAAATGAGAATGAGTTAAGCTGTGTTCTAATCTCTGCAGATTTACACACACACACACACATGCACGCACACACAATGCACATGCATGCAAGCACGCTCGTGCACATACCTGCAATACAAACATACTTTGCATATAAATAGAAATAAACTGGAATGCAATGGGTATGGATGTGTTTACTTGTGGGAATCTAGGAAGAAAGTATGAGAGAGAAGGGAGCCATAAACAAGCCCTTACGTGACTGTAGGGCTGGCAGGGAGGGTGCCAGAGGCTCTGAAGGGAGGAAGCTGTGCTCAGGGCTAGGGCGAGAGTGCTGCAAGCTCCTGACCCAAGCCTTTGGGCTGCATTTCAGCAGAGAGGCCTTACCGGCATTCCTGCAGTAAGGAATTCTCTCTGGTCAGTCAGGCAGGTGGCCCATATCTGTAAGAGTGGGATGCTGGGAGGGGGAGGATCATGGGTTCCAGGCAGCAGGAGCTACAAAGTGAGACACTTACTCAAAACAGACAGACAGACAAAGACTTCTGCTTTCTTCTTCTGCGTATATACATACAAATAAAGCTGATTTTGTCTGTGTCAGAGGCTCCAGTTCACATCATCAACTCGTCCAGAAAACAACTTTGCCTCATTTCTTTTAATCAAATAATCTGGGGTGTCTGAGAGACAGAAATCTTTAAAAAAAAAAAAAACAAAAAAACCAAAAAACCAAAAACACAAAATAACAAGAACAAGAGTTGGATAATATCCATTAAGGTATTTTGACTGAAGGGTTGGGGATTTGGCTCAGTGGTAGAGCGCTTGCCTAGGAAGCGCAAGGCCCTGGGTTCGGTCCCCAGCTCCGAAAAAAAAAAAAAAAGAACCAAAAAAAAAAGATATTTTGACTGTTATTTTTACCTATTTAAAATACTATGGACATATAGGTAAATTGAGATAATACTAAAAATATAAAGAGTAAAAAATGAAATTTTTTTATTTCCTATTCGACTTCCAGACTAACCATATTCAGTAGGTTAATGCCAATCTTCTTGATTTTTTTTCTAAATATAGCAAATGTTTGTTCTTAAAAGTTTTTTTTTTTTTAACAAAATGGAGCATAATTGATGTGTGATTTAATGGCTTGACTGTCCACTGTACACATCAGAACTTATTCCTATGTCTATATGGTTGCATTTTTTAATTGTGTATTTTGTGTGTGTGTGTGTGTGTGTGTGTGTGTGTGTGTGTGTTCCCTTCAATATTTGGAAACATTGAATAATGAAGAGGTATACGAAAATAAGATTATGTTATATGAATATTCATAGATGTTCATATGTAGTCACATAAAATATATATCATAGACAATTCATTATAATAATGGTCAAACATTAAATTAGAAGGATTAAACTAAAAACTAAAGTTTCTGAACATCAAAAAATTGTTTTAAAGATTTATTTTATTTAATATTTTTAATTAAATTTTATTTTTTATGTTTGGTTGTTTTGTCTGTACGTGGGTCTGCACATCACCGTGTACCTGGTGCCCACAGAGGCCAGAAGAGTGTTTTGAATCCCATGCAACTAGAGTTATAGACAGTTGTGAGCCACCACGCGAGTGTGGGAATTGAACCTGGGTCTTCTGTGAGAGAGGTAGCCAGTGCTCTTAGCTTCTAAACCATCTCTCCAGCTCCTATTTTTTTTTTTTTTTTTGAGACCACGTTTCTCTGTGTACCCCTGGCTACCCTGGAACTCACTCTATAGACCAGGTTAGCCTTGAATTCAGAGATCTGACTGCCTGTGCCTTCCAAGTGTTGAGACTAAAGGTGTGTAAAGGTATGGATTTACCTTAATTTTAATTGTGTGTATTTGTGGGCGTCTGTGTGAATTTGTGCTTGTGAGTACAAGTGCCCAAGGAGGTGCCCAAAAGAGGGCACCAGATCTTTAGGGAATTGGGGTTACAGGTAGTTGTGAGTTGGTGGGTGGAGGTGCTGGGACTTGAACTCAGGTCCTCAAGAGCAACTGTGCTCGTAACTCCCCAGCATGGCTGCTCTATCTTTTTAAAGAAGTACAAATACAATAAGATACATTTACACACCGTACAAACACAAACATGTACTTCTACTTCATGTCGTTTCTCCATGTTCGGAGAACTCTCTTTGTCCTGTCTATGGAGGTTAATGTAGAAACTCAAGAGTTCTCTGAAGAGACCGAGAGTCGTAGTAATCTATAGGTAGATGAGAACTGAGAGGGAAGTTTATGTCCATTTTAGACGTCTAACCCAAGAGGCTGTGTGCTTCCCAACTCTGGATTCTGGAGCACGTTTTCAGTACCAGGTACAAGCAATCGCTATTCTCAGTTGCTCCCCAGTACCTGACGGAAAGACTTGTTGAAGACACCACACTGGCTACAGAACCTGGAGAAATCAAGTTGGTACTGACCAGCAAGCTTCCTCATTGCTGGCTAGCTTTCATAATATTGGAAGGTGCTACATAGGTTGTTGGGAGGTGGGGAGAAGACCATCCATAGTTTCAGCCAGTTGTGAGCCCTGTTAGCAAGATACGCCCATCAATGCAATGGTGGTGTGATGGTTACAGACGCCACCAACCACTTTCTGCTTGGTTTGGTTTATGAGCGTTTTATGGGAAAACTCTCCTAATTAAGGTTGGAGTCCACCAAGGCCTGATAGCCTCTGGGCTCAGTTCAATATGGGAGACTCCCTTCATTAGCATGGGTGGGGGGGGGCGTGTTTCTCTTTCTTTGACCTCGTCTGGGGAATTCTAAGGCCCCACGTATGCCTCTACTTGAATAATGTCACATAGCCTTAATTAGATTACAAGATCAATTCCTTTTCTCCTGATCAGACCTGTTCCGTTAGCACCTGAGATTCCTGAAATGCTTCCCCATGCTGAGGCATTTCAGGTAGTCTAAGCCCCAAGCCAGTGAAGTGTAAGTGTTTTGCTTGCATACGTAGATGCACACCATACATGTGCCTGTTTCCTTCAGAGGCCAGAAGAGGATATTGACTCCTCTGGATCTGAAGCCCCAAGTGGGTGCTGGAAACCAAATCCAGGTCCTTCGCAAGATCAGCAAGTGCTGTTAAATAGATGTTGAGCCGTCTATCTCTAGATCCATAATTTTTGAAAGATATGAAAATTTCTACTAAAGTGTCACCAGTTTTTACTCCCACCAATAGTGATGAGAGTGTCTCTTCCACTTATAAATGAGGAGCTCTACCCAGGGATAATGGGCAAACCTGTAATCACCCTGGGAGGGTGATGCAGGGGGATTGTGACTTGGATACCAGTATAGGCTGCATAGCTAAACCCACCAACAAACAAGAGGAAGCTATTGCTTTGTCACCGTGACCGTGTTTTCTTGCTCTGCCTTTGATAACCTTATCTTCATTGTGGGAGACACTGAAGTTCCAGGAGATCCTTTAACTCTAACATAGTAGCGGCTTCTGGGGCTGCACAATACATTTTGAGAGCATTAATGTGGGAAAGACTAGTTGTCCCTCAAACAAACAGTGAACCGATGCACTGACCAACTAAGTGTTAAGGATGGGTAGACAGCGACAGGCAGTAGGCGTTACAATGCTGTAAAACAACGGTTTACCTGTCTTCATCGCACTAGAACCTGAGTTTCTTTTTATACCCAGTGCCTCCTGCAGTGCCTTGTAACAGCTGTGTTGCTAAAATATAAATGTTTGCCTGAGGGGTTGGGGATTTAGCTCAGTGGTAGAGCGCTTGCCTAGGAAGCGCAAGGCCCTGGGTTCGGTCCCCAGCTCCGGAAAAAAAAAATAAATGTTTGCCTGAAAATGATTTCTGAATATAATGCAGAGAAAGTTAATAAATATGACCCCTTAAAATTGTTTCTGGAGTGGAGACAGCTTTATTGATCTATGTTTTGTTTTTTTTAAGAATATGAAACAGAGGTTGGTGAGAAGGCTTAGCGGTTAAATGCACTTTCGGTTTTTGTTGAGGACCTAGGTTCATTTTCCAGCACCCACAGGCAGCTCACAACCTCCTGTGACTACTGGTCCACGGTATCTGACGTCCTCTTCTGGCTTCCAGTAGTACTGTACACATAAGACATACATACATCGGGGTTGGGGATTTAGCTCAGTGGTAGAGCGCTTGCCTAGCAAGCTCAAGGCCCTGGGTTCGGTCCCCAGCTCCGAAAAAAAAAAAAAAGACATACATTCATGTAGGCAAAACACTCATACACACAAGACAAAGATAAATACATCTTTAAAAAGAGGATACACCAGTTCAAAACCAGTTTGAGAGCTTTCAGCCTCATTTTCAGATAATTAAGGGAATGATTCCTTTATTATTATTACTGTTAGTATCAGTCTGACCGTTACTTTGTTCCCCAGGCTGGCCCTGCGCCCTCAATAAGTAGCTACAATTTTAAGCACAGTACCACTATGCCCTGTTTAAGAAACTGTGTTTCCTTTTGCTTTGAAGTAAGCTCTCCTGTCTCGCAGCTTGGCCTCAAACTTACTATGTAGCCAACGATGACTGAATTCTAGGTCCTCTTTCCACTACTTTCCAAGTGCAAGCCATTACTATTTTTGTTTTTGCAGTGCTGGGGGTGGAACCCACAGTCTTCTGTGTGTTAGGCAAGTCTTTCCCCACTCGGCCACAGCCCTAGCTGCAGTAAGCAAATTGAGAATGCCTTGTGAAATGTTCCTGTTTTGGATGTTCTTCTTGCTTCTATCTGCTCTGTGGTAAACTGTGAAGAACCCTGGGGAATTCACGTTCTTTGCTTCTGTTTTCTTATCGTTTGAATATCTAAATTTAAGTTCCAGGTCAGAGACCAGATGTTTTGGGGAGTGGGGAATGAGAGTTTGAACATACACACAGAGCCACCCTAATATCTCTTAGCAGTTATCAATTAATCTCACATTGTCAGTGCTAGAAAGGCTGTAGCAACAAGGTCACTCACCCAAAATAGAAAATTAAACTGGGGTTGGGGATTTAGCTCAGTGGTAGAGCGCTTGCCTAGCAAGCGCAAGGCCCTGGGTTCGGTCCCCAGCTCCGAAAAAGAGAAAAAAGGAGAGAGAGAGAAAAAAAAAAAATCAAAACTGGAAGAAACAGCTACTTGACATTGAGCTAGATGTTCGACCTGGAATGTTTTTCTTTTCTTTTGCTATTAATTAATTAGGCATACAATTAAACAGTTAGATTGGATGATTGTGCTGTGGGCATGGGTGTGTGTGTGTGTGTGTGTGTGTGTGTGTGTGTGTGTGTACATGTGTGTGTACATAAGCCCTCGGGTATGGACTTCAGAGAATGGTCTGAATAAGGTGATCTGGCTGATGCAGAGAGAGCCTCAGGTAGGGAGAGAAACTTGGCAGCTCTGTCACTCGACATCGTGGGCCGTGCAGTTAATTCTCTTTCATTTCCTCTCCTGTGAAACAGGAATGTGTATGAGAGCTGTTCATGGCAAGCCCATCATGCTCTTCCTGGTCCCTGTGAAAGCCTAGAAGTGCTCTCTTCTTGTGTGCCTGTTTGTTTATTTTGTCAAGATGGTCTCTGTATCTGGCCTTGGGCTTGTAATCATGCTTCAGCCTGAATGCAGGAATGTGTATGTGTATGTGTATATGTTGTGTATGATGTGTATGGTGTGTATGGTGTGTATGATGTGTATGATGTATATGATGTGTATGTGTGTATGATGTATATATGTACATATATATACATATTGAAATAAGCTCTTGATGTATCCCAAGGAGGGCTTGGATTATGTAGCCGAGGACGACTATGAACTTCAAATCTTCTGTGTCCTATAAGCACATGCCATGAGCTCCAGCTTGAAAATCTGTTTCAAGAGTAGAAGAGCTGAGTGTGGTGGTGCATGCCTTTAATCCTAGCACATGAGAAGTAGAGCCAGGTAGATCTCTGTGAGTTGGAGGCCAGCCTGCTCTACAGAGTGAGTTCCAGGATAGCCAGAGAAACCCTGTCTGATAAAACCAAAACCAAAAAAACAAGCAAAAAGAGCCAAGTGAAATCTGTATACCTATCGTCCCAGTGGATAAGGCCAGAGGACCCAAAGTTGGCTACATGGGTAGTTTGAGATCAGTCTGAGAAACATGAGAACTGTCAAACAAAGCAAAGTGAAATGGGGTTTAGGTGTAGCTCAGTGGTAGAGCAGTTACTAGCATTTGCAAGGCCTTAGCATGGGTCTGATTCTCAGTACCACATAGAGAAATACATAACAGGGGCTGGAGGGGTGGCTCAGTGGTTAGGACCCACATGGTGTCTCAGAACCTTCTGTATCTCTAGTTCAAAGGGAGTTGGATGTCTTCTTCTGGCCACTGGGTACCAGGCATGCACCAGTGCACAGACATACATGCATGCGAAACATCCACAATATAAAATAAAATAATTTTATAAGTGAATAAAGATATAAATACTAAAAAATAGGCTTCAGCCGGCAGCGAAGAGACAGCTGGTGGCAACTGTGGGCTCCAGCAGAATGACTGCTTCTTCCAGCTTGAGCTCCCAGATCCCTGCTGAGGGGCAGTATGATGATGGCTTGTATATGCTTGACCCAGGGAGGGGCACTATTAGAGGTGTGACTTTGCTGGAGTAGTTGTGTCACTGTGGGCATGGGCTTTAAGACCCTCATCCTAGCTGCCTGGCAGTCAGTCTTCCACTAGCAGCCTTCAGATGAAGATGTAGAACTCTCAGCTCCTCCTGCACCACTGCCTGCCTTGATGCTGCCATGCTCCTGCCTTGATGATACTAGATTGAACCTCTGAACCTGTAAGCCAGCCCCAATTCAATGTTGTCCTTTCTAAGACTTGCCTTGGTCATGGTATCTGTTCACAGCAGTAAACCCTACCTGAGACAGGCAGCAGGTGCCCCAGCCTCCAACACAAGTTCATGCTAGCCCATTCTAGCTTTACTGCCCCCCACCCCACTCTCCGCTTCCATTTCTGAAGAAGCAGCTACTGATGGTTTGAAAATACCATTCTTCCCTTCTTATTTTTTTAGACTTTGCATGCCTTTTGTAACCAAGTCCTCATATTAAACACTCCTCTGAAATACCTGTAGTGGTTTCAAATATCCAGAATGGATACTAATAGCTTTGGTGAATATTTATTATGTACACCATAGGATTATTAGGAATAAATTAACAAATTCATGCGAATTGTGGAAGACAGCCAGCATGTAGGCACACAGTACATGTCACTTGTGAGCACACAGTATGTCACTTGTGAATGTTAAAATTGATCGAACAAGTTGCTTATTAATTCAAAATCATTGTTTTGTGGTCAGTAACTCACGGACTGTCATTTTCCCGAAGTTAATTACATCTTTTTAGTAAAAAAAAAAAAAAAAAAATCAGTGACTAATGGGGTTTAGTTAAATCCCATAGCTCTTAAAGGTGAAGATTAGAAAGCCTATCTCTTTCCTTCCCAAAGTGTTAACAGTTTAGTTTTCCATACGGTTATAGTGAAACCAACTATTAGCACAAACCGATGAATAAAATTGTTCAAAAATTAAAGTGATTAAATAAAAAAGCAAGCGAAAGAAAACGAAAGCATTAGTATCACCATAAATAAGAAGTTTTAGTGGAGCCGGATGTGGTGGTGCACAACTTCAACCCTGCACTTAGGAGGCAGGGTCAGGAGGAAGACTCCCTGTGAACTCAAGGCCAGCCTGGGCTACACAGTGAGTTCCAGGCTACATGGAGAACTTGTCTTTAAAAACATCCCCCTGGTCCTGCTTGCACGGACTCCGCTCTCTGAAACTGTGCAGACTCCGTGAGCCCCCAAAGCGTGTGTTTTTCATGCTCCCAAGCCAGTACCACGTGGATGACTTTGCCTGGTTCTGCTGTCTACTCAAGATGGAGGCTGGCCCGGGCGACAACAGTTACATCGGCACCTGGGCTGATTCTGGGAACACCTTTCTAGGTAGATGCTTTTGAGGAACCGGGAGGCTCTTCAATTTAGGCTTTGTTTCTCTAACTGAATCTGGATCGTCATAAGATAGCTCCTCAAGGGCGGAGTCCCCCCTCCCCCCATCTTTCTTACTGCCCTCTTCAGTACAGGAAGTTTCTCTTCAGTTCAGCCCATCTCTTCAACAGTTGCAGCTTCTTTTTCAGAACCAACCTGAAACCCTCACGGAACAAACCCATCCATTATCTTTAAATTCAAATTCACTCAGATTCTCAGGGCACGGGCAAAATGAAGCCAGATTCTCAGCCACGAATGGCTCCTAATCTGATTCCTGATAGAGTCCCACCCATTCCTTTCTTAAACCTCGTGAGCCAGCCTTCCACTGTCTATGTTTCCCTTAGCAACACTACCTTTAAAACTCCCACCATGATGACACGGTATGCTACTTCTTGCTAACGAGGCTTTTCTAGACCAAATACCTTACTCTTCTGCATTCTAGCAACAGCTCCGGTGAACCAAGAACTGCAAACATTTACCACAGTATCAAACACACTTCTTTGTTTCAGTTTCTTTTAGTTTGCTTTCCCGTTGCTGTGATTAAAATAAACTCTGTCCAAAAACAAGATAAAGTTCCACACCACAGTCTTTTCCCATGGGAGTCACGCTGTCAGGTGCTTGTAACAGTTGCTCATATTCATCTGTGGTGGAGAAGCAGTAATCAAGGAATGAAAGCTTGCTGCCTTGGTCTTTCCCCCACTGAAACTGTTCGGGATCTAAGGATCACACCCCATTTAAGACAGTTCTTCCCACTGCAGAACGTGATCAAGACAATCCCAAAAGGCACTCCCAGAGGCCCTTTCCCAGGTGATTCTTGCTTCTGTCAAGCTGACACTAAACCGTCACGTTGGCTAGAAGGACAAGCCTTTAGTTTGTGTAGATTGAAATGAGAACCTTGTGTGTGTTAGGCATGTGTGCTCCCACTGACCTACATACATCCTAGCTATTAAAAGCAAAATGTGAGATCATTTCCATGGATTATAAAATGCCTTACCTAGTTTGTGTTCTTTTCTTTTTTTTATAAAGATTTATTTACTTATTATATATAAGTACACTGTAGCTGTCTTTTTTTTTTTTTTTTTTTTTTTTTTTGGTTTTTTTTTTTGGGTCGGGGGTCTGAACCCAGGGCCTTGCGCTTCCTTGGCAAGCGCCCTCCCACTGAGCTAAATCCCCAACCCCCACTGTAGCTGTCTTAAGACACACCAGATCTCATTACAGATGGTTGTGAGCCACCATGTGGTTGCTGGGAACTGAACTCAGGACCTCTGGAAGGGCAGTCAGTGCTCTTAACCACTGAGCCATCTCTCCACATTCTTGGTTCACTGATACTAGACTTCCTTTTAAGAAACATTTTAACATTTTATTTGATGCATATGTGCATGTATGTATGTATGTATGTATGTATGTATGTATGTATGTATATGCATCACATATGTACTTGGTGCCAGAAGGGGGCATCAGATCTCATTACAGATGGTTGTGAGCCACCGTGTGGTTGCTGTGATTTGAACTCAGGACCTCAGGGAAGAACAGTCAGTGCTCTGAACCTCTCTCCAGCCTGAATGAAGGTTATCTAAGAAACACATTCTCTTTGTGAGGCACAGCTGAGCCTCTTCTGGTTTGTTGTGTTTTGTTTTTTTTTTTTTTGGGGGGGGGTAAGGTTTCTATGTGTACCTTACCTGTCCTAGAACCCACTACATAGACCAGGCTAGCCTCGAATGCACAGGATGCCTCCTGCTAGGATTAAAGGGGTACAACACTGGAGAAGATGGCTCGAGGTTAGGAGGATCCAGATTCTATTTCCAGCAGCCACAAACACCTGTAACGTCACGTCTAGATGGTCTGATACTTTCTGCTGGTCTTTGGGAACACACACACACACACGCGCGTGCATACATACATACATACACACACACATGCACACACACACACACACACACACACACACACACACACACACACACACACCCCTTACTAAATTGAAAATAAATAAGAATACAATCTTTGAAAAGATGCCAGGTGTGGTGATGCACTCCACTCCTTTGATCCCAGCACTCTGGAGACCGAGGCAGGCGGATCTCTGTGAGTTTGTGGCCAGCCTTACATTTTAAAAAAATTTAAGATTATTTCTTTATTTATTTAATGTATGAGCCTCTGTTGCATGTACACCCACATGTCAGAAGAAGCCATAAGATGACCTCATAGATGGTTGTGAGCCACCATGTGCTTGCTGGGATTTGAATTCAGGATCCCTGGAAAGAGCAGCCTGTGCTTTTTTTTTTGCAGTTCCGTAACTTTATTTGACATTCAGCAGTTAGTTCTCATCCACATTGACTGTCTGTAGATTTTCAAATGTGCTAACAGGCACGTAAGTTATCAGTGTGTATAGCTTGTTTGGTGAATCCTCATCCTCATTACGCTTTCTGGACAAACATACTCGGATGCGGTACGGAACATTCCTTATTCCTTTGGCCCAGACGGTTTTATTGAGCCTGGTGTCTATTTGCACATCTGGAGTCCCCATCTCCTTCATGGCAAATTTTCGAATTTCTTTGAGTGCCCGAGGAGCACGCTTCTTGAAGCCCACTCCATGGATGAGCTTGTGAATGTTGATGGTGTATTCTCGGGTCACCACCTCGTTGATGGCAGAACGGCCCTTCTTCTCGCCACCCTTTTTTGCGGGAGCCATTCTGCCGGGCCCAAGTTGGAAGCCAGCCTGTGCTCTTAACCTCTGAGCCATCTCACTAGCCCCTGCCTTTAAGTTTTTAAGGTAAAAATATCTTCTGTGTGTGGATGTTTTTCCTATATGTTTGTCTCTATACCACCGTGTGCCTGGGGCCAGCAGAATTCACAAGAAGAAGCATGAGCCACCATGTAGGTACTAGGAATTGAACCCAGGATCCTCTGGTAGAGCAGCCAGTGCTCTTAATCTCTTAGACATAGGATTCATGGATAACACAGGAAATCAGGAATGTCACATGCCTGCGCTGGGGTAGGAGCTTTTTATAGGGGAGGGGAGGGGAGGGGAGGGGAAGGGAGGGGAGGCAGTGATGTGCTGGGGTACTGTCTGAGTGTTTTTTGAGGACTATCTCAGTGGGCTTTTTGCAAACAGGGGCTCTTGGCAGGAAGAGAAGGGTGGGGACCTTCTGGGTCACATCATCTTGGCCTTTGTCTCAAAACCTCTGGCTTAACACACACCTTTAAAAAACTCTATTGTAGGGCTGGCATGATAGCTCAGTGGGTAAGGGCACTGGCTGCCAGGTCTGGCAATTTGAGTTTGATCCCCAGGACCCATATGGAGGAAGGGGAGAAGTAACTCCCAGCAAGGGGTCCTCTGACCTCCACACACACATACGCATGTGGGCACACACGCAAATAAATAAATGTAGTAAGGACATTTAAAGGGATTTTTCTGACAATCAAGGCTCTGAACCACAGCCTGTAAGACTGTTCACTCAGCAAGCGTTTCTCTGGAAAGAGGTATTTCCATAATGACGCACCCCCGTGCCGACTCCACCAGTTTCGTGGTAGAGTAAGGAATGGTTACAGTTGGCATGAAGAGCAAATGCTAGGTTTAGCGCCTTACCCTTCTAATTGCAGCTAGAGCTTGCGACATGCCTCACGTTTGTGATATGGGGATTCTTGCAGGGTGAATCACCACCTCCAGACTCCTGGGTCTGAATCATCACTTGCAGCTACTGCAGCAGAGCAAGAGGACGTTTTCCTGAGATCATCAGGAAACGAAATCCTAACTTGAGGGTTCTCATTTTCGACTTTAAGCTGATGTCCCCAACTGAGACAGAGACTTCGGACTTTTGGCTGATAATGTTTTCTCCACAAAGGCTAAGCTGGGTTTGATCCTATGTTCTGTAGGACTGGAACTCAAGGTCATTTTGAGCCCCTGGCTAAATATTTGTTGGGTCCCAGGTGCTGCTCTGGATGTTGAGAACAGCAAACCAGAATTTGTTACTCCTCAGATTTAGAGATTGTCAACTGAGAGTTGCAGGCTGGGCCGGTTTAACCTAACACAATATTGGTGTGTAAGGAGTAAGAATGGCTACGATTAGGTCAATGGCTGACATTCTCTATTGTTTAGGTATCGTGGAATTATGCTAGTACTGATGTCATGTCTCCTGCATTTATGTTCTGCTGTGCTAGCTCCAGTGGAGCCTGTCGGACATGAAACAATCGTGGTCAGCAGGCCAGAGATGTGTTCCTCGGAACCTGGTCTCCTGGAGACACTTGGCCACTTCCTTCTCGACTTTCTGCCTAGCTGATTCGAATTGGTACAATCAGGAGTGACATATTTGCTCTTTTGTTTCTTTTTCTACTAACAGGAACATCAGGACCTGATTTGGTCTTTATGGACCATGCCTCCTTTGAAAGCACTAGCAAAAATTAAGTAGAATCAGAATGAAACTCTAAGAGATGTGATCAATAACTTACAACAGGAAGAATTAACTGTGTAAAATCCAGACCTCCTAGATAGTGAAAGAATTAAGGCGCTAGCTATTAGAGGGGAAAGTCCCATCAATTATAAAAAAAAAAATCCAAACATTTAGGAATTCCTATCAAGTAGTTACATGGAAGAAAACATTATTTAATTAGAGCAAGGTGGTGGGCCCCTCCTTTAGTAAAAACAGCATGAGTAGATACAGGACCACTGCAGAGCCATTGCCCTACATAGGGACATGTGATGAAGAAGGTGATAGATGGGTTAATATTGACGGAAAGAGAGTACTATATTATTCTTTAAATTTTATAGAACGCTTGGCCAGATCATGTCCCCATGCTTGCCTATTATCAAAAGGAACTATCCTATCTTTAAAAAGACAATTACATGAATTTTGGCTAAGAGAGAGTAAAAGACTAAAGATTCCTTACAGCTGGCTGTCCTGTTGTTATCTGAGAGATGATATTTAGAGATTGAGGTAAATGAGGTTTATGACCACTGTCTGGCACCAGTCTGATTCCTGTCTTGCTTTCTGTTCTGAACTGCATGTAAACTGTTAAACTTTGTCTTGGTTATTATTTGAGTGTACCCTGGCAAGGGGCCAAAAAATTAGCTCCTGTTCAAGCATTGTATATAACCGCAATGCAGATTTCAGTAAAATCGCAGCAGATTCAAACCACCCTGAGTGTGTTGTGTCTGTCTGTCATTGCACCAAACCTGTGCTTTCCTGAGTACCAGAACCCTGCTTCTCCCTCGGTGTCCTCCGTCTGAGTGGTCCGTGGCAATGTTCATTTGTTTAATTTGTGTGTGTGTGTGTGTGTGTGTGTGTGTGTGTGTGTGTGTGTGTGTGTGTGTGATGACCCATGCGGGAAGGTCAAAGGACAGCTTTCAAGAATTGCTTCTTTCCTTCTGCCTTTTTGAGGGCGGGTCTCTTTCGTTTCTGCTGTGCTGTGAAGCACAGGGTTGGCTGGCATTGTCTACAGCTGTCTTCTGTGGGCTCTAAGAGTCGAACTCCGGCCGTTGGACTTGCATGGCAGGTGAGGTATCCACTCATCCATTTTGCAGGTCCCATTTTCTACTAAAAGCATCATTCTTTTGAATTACACATCTAGTACATGTGCACTGTAAGGATCCAGTACAGACATGCTTACAGAGGAGTTAAGTTTCGTTCCTATTCCTCCTTTCAAGTGCATTTCCCAATAGGTTACACATGCTAGCTGTGTGTCCCTTTCTAAGTTTTCCATGTGTAGCTAAGCCTATGAGTATTGTGTTGGTTAACGTGATTGCCAACTTCAGAGATCTGTGACATCACCTTGGAAACAAACCCTACACCTTTTATACTTGAGAAATAACCTTTGGCTTGTTTTACATGAAAAGCATATGTACATTATCATGTAACTAGCATCTCGTGTGCTGCCCAGACGGTGTAGTGTCATGTGGTGAAAAAATTACTTAAAAAATTATGAGACATTTCAGATGTGGTAGCACATGCCTTTAATCCCAGCACTCAGGAGGCAGAGGCAGGTGGATTTCTGTGAATTCGAGGCCAGCCTGGTTTACAGAACAAGTTCCAGGGCAGCTAGGGCTACACAGAGAAACCATATCTTGAAAAATCATAACAAAACAACAAAAAATTATGAGGTCTGAGATTCCTATCCTGGCTGCTTTACCAAACTATGCTTTTAGACAAATAAATTATTATAATCAGTATGCAAGTCTCTTACATGTAAATGCAAGATTTATATTAAATGCCACTCAGGGCCATTTGAAATAGGAAATATAAACAATTCAAATCTCTTAAGTTTTATTATGGTTGGGGATTTAGCTCAGTGGGAGAGGCCTTGCCTAGGAAGCTCAAGGCCCTGGGTTCGGTCCCCAGCCCCAAAAAAAAAAAAAAAAAAAAAAAAAAAAAAGTTTTATTATAAATAAAGCAGCATCGGGTGTTGGGAATTTTTTTCTTTCTCTCTTAAAATGATTTATTTATTTTTATTTTATGTGCATTGGTGTGAAGGTGTTGGATCCCCTGGGATTGGAGTTACAGACAGCTGTGAGCTGCCATGTGGTTGCTGGAAATTGAACCTGGGTCTATCTGGAACAGTAGCCAGTGCTCTTAACTGCTTAGCCATCTCTCCAGCCTCCAGAGTTAGGAATATTATACCCTAGTAAATACCCCTGATAATGTTGTTCTGGATAAAGGTATAAGTCAGAATTTATAAACTTGTTAAGAGTAACTTTTTGTGTGTGGGTAGAGACAATTGGGAAAAGTAAATAACAATGTGACTCACGTTTGTGGTTACATAGTTTGAAAAGTAATCACAGTTTGAAATGGGTGAGGTGAGTCATTTCCAAGAGAAGTGTTTTCATACAACTTGGCTAAATCACATACACTGGGGAAGTTACACAGAAGAGAGAATGATCTTCATTTTCAGCAGCTAATCTGGACCCGTGAGTGCTGTAGCTACCGCCCTCCAGTGGTGTGTAGAAGAGAGTTCTAGTCAAGGCACTCTAATATTTCCCCCCTCCCCAACACCAAGAAAGATGTTCACTACTTAGCCCTTAAACTCATCAAGATCTGCTGGCCTCTGCTTCCTGGGTGCTGGAATTAATGTGCCAGCCAAGGCATTTTTAATTATCTTGATTGGGATTAAACAAATGCCAACCAGGTTGTAGTGAGAATATAATACAAATATGTCTATAATCTTATGATATACTAGAAATTGTGCTGAACGTTAGTGATATGTGGGAAAAAAAGTCAGAGCAGGGAAGCTATAGGACCTCAGCTGACGCTCAAAGAGGAAGAATGGAAGAAGGGAGAAGCCAAGTCATGCTACATAAGCTAGGTTTGGTTCTAAGCATAGCCATCTATAACTCCACCTTGCGGAAATCCAGTGCCTTCCTCTCATCTCTGTGGGTAGTACCTAAAAGCAAGCACTCATACATTAAAAACAAACAAGCAAACAAAAGAAAAATTTGAGGATCAAATCCTAGAGACAGTGGTATTTAAATAAGATCTTAGGATCTTACTAAGGAGTAAGTGAGAAAGATATGTGCTGCGGACATGCGTGTTCAGAAGCAGAAGTAAGTATGGAGGTAAGTGTGATTGCACCTGTTATAGCGCTCAGAAAGCAGAAACGGGAGGAGCTCTGTGAGTTCAAGGCCAGACTGGCCTAGAGAATGAGATGCTGACACAAACAAACCACCCCCAGGAAAATTAGGGTAATATGGTCATCTAAACCAGAGAGGACTCTATAAGACTATGGAAAATGGTGTGCTCTTTCTGTATGTATAGAACCGGCTACAGTGTATTTCCTCATTATTTTGCTAAGATCCCGTATTATGTTTGATTTTAACATAATAAGCAAATTATAAAATCTTGGAGTAAGCTGTAGTTGGCTCTCGTATATTATACTTTACATGTAGCAAGAAGGAGTGTAAGATTAGGGAGCATTAACTATGTGAAACTGGAAGACTCTAGGATGACCGGATTTGGAGAGAAAAAAAAAAAAAGCAAAACACTTAAAAGGTGAACCAGGGGCTGGGGTTTCAGTAAGTGATCGTCAGCACTGTTGATACAGAAAGGGGAAATGAAAGAGTTCAATGTGCTGAAGTAACATGACTGAGGCTTCTGTTGAGATCATAGGTTTAGAAATAGGAAACCAGTAATAGATCATTTTTTCTGCCTTTTCTCTTTTTCGTCTTCATCCAGAGTGTATGTGTTCATCTTAAAACATGTGGTGGAGAAGTATATGATAGAAAAAAATAGTATTGGGTTGGGGATGTAGCTAAGTTGATAGAATGCTTGCTTGGATGTGATCCAAAACACTGACAAAAAAATGAGTGTGGTGGCCCAGGCCTGTAATTCCAGCACTCTGGTGGCAGGTTGATTAGAAGTACAAAGTCATTCTCTACTACACAATGAGATGAGGGCCAGCCTGGACTACATTGAAACTCTGTTTCCAAATAAACAAACACGAACAAACAAAAGGCTAGTGGAAGTGTTAATTGAAGGTTACACCCACTTAATATTTGGACGAATTCTGCTCAATGTCCCTTCAAAGCAGCGTTGGATCAGTTTATAGTCCTGGCAACGGTGGCCAATTTCTACATCCTTACCAGCCATATCTAATTCTTCTTGATTTTAAGAATTGACTTTCCTAGGCAAAGTAAACCAATCAGAAGTGTAAGTCAACCAGTTGATAGAATTAAACGATGGAGGCTGCTACTGGTGTTTCGGGGGACAAAATAAGATCAGATCTGGTTTTGCCGCTTGAAGTCTGCGCCAGCTAAAACGTTTCTAAATTACACTGTTTAAGCTTACATTTGCGAGTGCACAAAGAGCATATTTGTGGATAGAGCATACCGGGCTTCTTATGCTGAGGGATGCTAGATAGCATTTAGCACTGTAATCAGGGTCATTCTAATACGGAGAAGTCACCATCAAAACCTACAAAATTGCAAAAAAAAAAAAAATGGTAGCACTTATTAGACTATGCACTTGCTTATAGTATGAGAAAAGAATGAGGAAGCACAGATTCATTTTGTTCAACCTCTGCTGTTTTCTGTATATTCAGTGACTTTTTTTTTTTTGGTTACCGTTTGAAGGTAGGTAAAAGAGAACTGAAATTTAAAAAAAAAAAAAAATTTCGCTAGGGATAGAGCCCAACCCAAGACCTTGGCAGGCAGAATGCTCTACCACTGAGCCTATCTCTGCCATTACTCAAGATGGCGAGCCAGGAGCGTCACTGTTTCCAGGTTTCAAACAGGTTTTGCGCCGCCTAGAGGTTAACCTCGAAGCCGTACCCAAGCGGAAGTGACGCAGAGGAAGCCGTCGGCGTCTCAGCCCGCCCCCACCCGTGCCCCGCCCCCGCGGCGCTAGCGGAGCCAAGATGGCGGCCGAGCTGGAATACGAGTCTGTGCTGTGTGTGAAGCCCGACGTCAGCGTCTACCGGATTCCGCCGCGGGCCTCCAACCGCGGTTACAGGTACCGAGTGGGATTTGCAGCCGGTGCCCGCCAGGATAATGACTGTGTCCTTGGGCAGCACGCACCGGCCCGCGCCGTTGCCCCGGAGCGGTCCCTTAGTAAGCCTACCACCCAGGCTGCCAGCGTCTCTGTCCACTTTTCTGTTTTGCTGGAACTCTTATTTTATTTTGTTTTCTTACTGCCTTCATGCATCTTTCCACCTATCCTCACCATCCCCCTTGGGACATCATCTGCTCCTCGTCATCCGCAATCCATTCATGCCTGCTCCATCTGTTACTCTTTCTGCGACCTTTGGCTTGTAATCCTCCACGCGCGCGCATTTGCACACGCACGCAGCACGCTCTCCCTCCCCCACTCTTCTGATTTCTCCTGACACTTGTCGGTAAATCGTAGTTTTGCTGCTCTCTGTTTGGATGATCTATTTTAATTGACACTGTTGTCATTCTCGCCAAGTGTCATCATCCACCGTTTGGTTTTTCCTTTAGGTTTTGCAGTAGGCAAACGTTCAGGTCCCGTTTTCCAGTGATTAGCTATTGCGTCTTTTCATTCTGTGTGTGTAACCCCCGCTTCTCTCCTCCCACATAAAGTCTTGATTATGTAGGGATTTCTGCCTTCCTACCAACCTGGTCACCTCTTCTATAGCTTTTCAGAGTCAATGCAGCATTTTCTCTTGTAAGGACTGACAACCTTGTAATCCAGTGACTGAGGTTTTGAGGATGGTGTAAGATGTTGTGGAATTCAAAGGGAATTCACTGGGATTTGTGTTGAAAACTCTGGAGTCTGAGCCCTCGACACTAAATAGCTGTGTAATTTATGAGCCAATCAATCTTTTTCTTCTCCAGGCCTTAAGGTTTCTCATTTGTAAAATAGGAGAATGTGAGAATACTGTGCACTTCTTATGTATCTCACAAGGTTTTTCAAAAAGATGTATTTAGTTTATATGTATGTGTATTGGTATTTTGCCTGAATGTATGAGTGTGTGCCTTGTGCTCACAGAGGTCAGAGTGATGTTGGGAGACATCAGATCTCTTAGAACTGGAGTCACTGATGTTGGTGAACCATCATCTGGGTACTGAACCCTGGCCCTCTGCAAGAGCAACAAGTATTCTTAACTACTGAGCCACAAAGTGTAGTTGTCTTTTACCTCGCTTGGTCCGGCACCTTAGTGCCCCAAGACATCTGCTAGATATCTTGGCAGAAACACATCCCAACTCCTTGGTGGCCCAGTGTCTCCTGCTTTCCTACACTTTCCTACACTCAAATTGTCACATAAAAGAACACACAACACAAGCATCTTTGACCCAATTGATAAGATATAATTGCCCACCTAAACATACAAAGCCCGGTACCATCCATCCCTTAGGAACATTAATGATAACCTGTAAATACACAGTGGAATCTTTACACCAGCCTCGATTGTCCTGCCAGGGCTTCTCCTCCCTCTCTCTCCCCCCTCTCTTCTTTTCTGTTCCAGTCTCCTCCCCTTCCTTCAAACTTCTCTCCCGCCCATCCTTCCTTCTCCTCCAGTAACAGGCCTCCTTCTATCCTGTACCTGCCCCTCACCTGTACTTTACAAATTCAATGGGGAGAAGGTTCTGATGAAGTCGCCTGATTCCTGAGTACTTGACTAGGGCAGTGGAATTAGCATCAAAATACAGATTACTTCCAGGCAAACCACAACACTACAGCGTTATAAAAATACAATACTCTTGTCCCTTTCTGACTGACATACCTTCGGTTTTTCTCTTGCTGGAAAGTTACCTTCTACCTATCTCCATTTTGCTTCCTAGCTAGAGGGTCATTCACCACCAATCACTGGTTTTGCACAGACCGGTGCAGTGGGCCCTCTGAGTTGTGTATGTTTTGGTAGAGGTAGTTCTGCTTTCAAGGAACTATCAGACCTCACGTTGACCACGACTGAAACTCAGCATGCATCTTGATAGTACCATGTTATGATTTACCTAATACATCACTCTACCTGACCTATTCTGGTTTAGGCCAACTCTCTGTGGACTTCCATAGTACTTTATCTTCATCTCTATCTCTGCTTTAATGTTTAATGGATCTCCAGGGTAGAATGAACAGCTTGAAGTCTTGTTAAACTCTGTATCTGTAGGGACTAGAAGGACCAGCAGTGTCTTGCACATAGTAAGCACTCAGTTAATGCTCCCTGGAAAAAGAAATTGGGGCCCATCTCAGCAGGTAAAGTGTGAGGGCTGAAAAATCAACATTTGATCTCCCAAATGCAGGTAAAGGGAAGAGAGCAGTAACTTTACAGTTCGTCTTCTGACTGCCACAAATGTGTTATGGCATGTTGTGCATGGCTCTTGCACATGTATCATACACACATGGTTAATACATTTAAAAAGAAGATATTGGATTATCCAACCAAGCCAAGCACATGAGCTAACAATGGCTGGACTACTGAGTAAAGGGGTCTCTCTAGAGGTTAAGACTTTCAAAATGATATGGAAACATTGAAGTCTTCTAGTTCCCTTTATTTCAAGCCTCCCTGCCTCCACCCACAGTCTCATTTCTTTCCTACTTCATTCACAGCCTTTATCCCCTCATCAGGTCACTACAGTGTCCATCAAGGCAGGTTCTTAATTTTTCTGTTTCCTGTGCTTACTTTGATATTTCTTTGATGCATCCTATCGTTACTTACTCTGACAGTGTACTGACTGGAAAGTCAAAAATGAAGTTTGCAGCTGGGAGTGGTGACACATAGCTCTGATCTCAGCACTGGAGAGATGGAGGTGTATGCAGGTTGGGAGCCATCCTTGGCTCCGGGAGGCTCTATCTTAAACTCTGAAACAAGAACTGGACTGGAGAGATGGCTCAGTGGTTAAGAGCATTTGCTGCTCTTTGTAGAGGGCCTAAGTTCAGTTCCCAGCACATAGAGTGGTAGGCCCAGGGGAGCTGAAACTATCTGGCCTTGATAATCACCTGTATACATGCACACAGAAATAAAAAAACAAAACAAAACAAAACACCTAAGTTTAACCTTTTACTTTGTGGCAAAGTCATTTCTTGAACTTTAATCTCATTTTCTAAAATAAACATAATTGATTCTTTTTTTTTTTTTAAATTTTAAATATGCCTTTATTTCCCATAAATACACAGGTTTTACTCAGAAATGTAAATACCTCTGCATTGAAAGACTGGGTATCACTAAGAAACGATCTCCTTTGACAGCAGAAACCTCAGGGAAACGGACCAATCTGGGTTCTGTGTAACCCTAAGCTCTGAATTCAGGCCTGCAGAACATAATTGATTCTTGACATGCAAGATACACTCACCTGGTTGTCCCAAGAATAGAGTAACTCCTGGCATAGTAGTTGGCTGAAGAGTGTTACCTTTTTTCTCTCCCTCATTCCTTTATAAATAGGTTTTTATTGCTTAGGTAAATGAAAAAGTGTGACATTAGTTGTGTCTGTTTTACATAGGGTCTCACGGTATAGCCCTGTGGCTCCAGTCTCCTGGAGATCTTCTTTCCAACTGTTGGGACTTAATGCAGTCCCATGGCTGCACATGGCCAGTGAGTTAGGTTAGGTTATAGTGTTGTTTGGAGACCAGCAAATCCAAGAGTCCTTTAGACTTGGTTTTGGTGAGAGAGAGGAAATAAGGATCAAGGATGAAGGAAATTGCTGGCGTATATCCACTTATGTATTAAAAATTTGTTTATTATTTGAGGACACTGCATACATAAGATGAAAATGATGAGGTACCAGCCTATAAGTTGTCATCTGACTTCCACATGCATATCATGGCGTACATGTGACCCACCCCCAAAATAAATAAATACGCAAGCAGGCAAGTGCTTTTTAAAAAACGTTAATTCATGAGGACTTGTAGAATGTTCTACTCCGGATCAGACTCAGGTACTTAAGAGTCTCTGAAGGCAGAAAGAACATCAAGAGAGAAGGAGATGAAAGTGTTTGTCTGACAGCCCTGTTCGGAGCTCTGCTCAACCAGCTCACTCAAGGGCCTGGCTTTGATCCTAAACACTGCAAAGACAAAATCCTAGTTTCTTGCTAGTTTTTACTTTGATTTTCTTTTAACTTACTGTCTTGTTAAACTTTCTCTTTTTACTTTTCTTCCCCAAAAGTATTGGTGGTGGTTTGTAAATTTTGTTTTTTGTTTTGGGACAGGGCCCTAATGTTGTAGCTCAGGCAAGCCTCACACTCCCCGTAATCCTGCTCTTAACTTCTAAAGGATTTTAGGTGTGCACAACCACACTTTGAAATCTTCAGGTTCATAAGAGATAAATTATTAAAATAATTCCCCCTTTCCTACACCCTTAAAAAACGCATCTAAATCCAGTGTTTTGTAGTCTTGGTCATAAATAATACCTTAGATTTTGCTCAAGTTCATATAAACGCAGATGACAGTGGTTGGGTTTTAGGATGGTTTGAAACAGTGGTGTCTACATTTTTGATGTTTTTCCTGAACCCTGTTCTTACATATTCAGCTGTCCGCTCCTCATCTTCTCTTCAAAACCTATTAGACACCTGAGATTCTGCATATTCAGAGTTCAACCTCCAGCCTCCCAGATGGTGTCCACAATAAGCTTCCCACATTTTAGTTGTTGGTAGCTTGTTGCTCAGGCCACAAAATCTTGGCGTTTGCCTTGACCTCCCTTTTGTTCTTGGCCCAGACCTCATTAGAAAATCCTGCTGCCTTTTCCTTTAGAATCCAGAATCTTGCTAGTTGTCTGCCCTGTCTCCTCTGAGCCCCTCTCATGACTCATTGAAATTGATTGCTCGTAACTAAGTGCCCCCTTCTGCCATCACAGCATCCATCTCTTCTCTACACAGCAGACAGAGGAATGGCTGTAATACAGGGGACTGAGTCACAAACCTGTCTAAAATGAGGCCTAGCCAATTTTCACTTAGCATAGGAGCAGCCATGTTTTTGATGGCTTACAAGGTCCTACATGGTCTGGCTTTGTTTTGCTTCTTTGGCAGTTGGCTTCTTGCAAGAACAACAGCTTCCTTGTCCTCAAACCTGACCAGCACACTTTCACCTCAATACCTTCACACTGTGCTTGGAGCACTTTCCTCTCAGGTACCCAAAGGAAACTGCCACCTACTCTACTTTTTCTTTCTTTTTCACAGCTTCCCCCTGAGCTTTTGACCAGTTTTACAGTATCAGGCCTGGATTCCTTCCTATGAAGCAGCCTCAGGTCTAATCTAAAAGCAGGTAGCTGTCTTTACAACCTCTGTCCACTGTTTACTCTACATTTTTGCCTAACTCACTTTCTTGATGAGGCCTACCTTGACTCCTCCTTTTTTTGGTGTGGAACCAGGGCTTGGTGTTTGCTAAACAAGCTTTGACCGCTGAGCGCAGTTCTCAGCTTCCTGGTCACTCTTGAATCCCATAACCTGTCTCCCACTGCCCTCCTGGATTTCTACTGCCTCTGTATTTCCTTCTCACCTTAAACTGTAACCTAAGACACCGAGAGTATGTGCGTTTCCCTCTGTTGAAATACACTTTCGGGGGGGGGGGGTGCTTTGTTTGCTGTTGTAGCCTAAGCATCTAGAATAGTGTCTGCCACTTCATCAGAACCGTGTAAAGGCTGGCTGAAGTCCGTGAGTGATCATACGTGGTTAGTGATTTCTGGAGCAGCAGAAGCACTTTGCTGACCCCTGAGTAATGAAGCAGTATTAAGTAAATCTAATAGGTAGGAGAGTACCACTATAGGAGAAACTACAGTTTTAGAATTTTTGTTTTTGAGATGGACTTACTATGTAGAATAGGGTGACTGTGAACCACAGAGGTCTGCCTGCGTCTGTTTCTTTAGTGCTGGGATTAAAAGTGTGCACCGTGAAACTCACATTAATTTTTATTATTTTTGCCTCTGATGTTAGGGATTATATGGTAGGTAAGATTGCATCACTTAACTACATCACAATTCTCAAGAAATTTAGTTTTGTCCTTCCCGCCTATCTTGAGTCAGGGTTTCTCTGTGTATCCCTGGCTGCCCTGGAACTCACTCTGTAGACCAGGCTGGTCTTAGACTCAAGAGACCCACCTCCTGAGTGCTGGGATCAAAGTTGTGCACCACCACCTGCCTGGCTGGTGGTTTTATTTGTGCCTACTTTGCATATCTCTGTTGGGATTTACTAAACTTGAAAGTGGTCCAAAGGAGACATTGTGTGTTATGTGTACTAGACAGTATGTGACATGAGAACACGGGCTTCAGTTTTAAGTTATTGAGTTGTTTCTCTTGCTCTGGAAAAAAAAAAAAAAAAAAAAAAAAAAAAAAAAAAAAAAAAGAAAACCAAACCAAACCTAACCGACGAACTGAACTGAACCAAACCAAACTGAACAGCCCACTCATGGAGTGTACCTGAGGCCCCAGACTTGCTGTTTTCCTTCTGTAGGGCTTCTGACTGGAAGCTAGACCAACCTGATTGGACTGGTCGTCTCCGAATCACTTCAAAAGGGAAGATTGCCTACATCAAACTGGAAGATAAAGTTTCAGGTAAGTGCAGATCCTCAAGCATGGCGGATGAATAGTTCCTCAGTTGATGACTGGTGCGGAGACATGTGGTTAGCTGGAGTCTGCTCACAGCCCCTTCTCACTGCTAGGGGAGCTCTTCGCTCAGGCGCCAGTAGAGCAGTACCCTGGGATTGCTGTGGAGACTGTGGCCGACTCCAGCCGCTACTTTGTGATCAGGATCCAGGATGGCACCGGTAAGAAATCCAGGCTTTCCGGTGGGATACGTTTAGGAAAATAAGCTGTACTCTAATAAAACTGTGTCCTTATTATGTTTCTCTTTCCTGCATAACTTTTTCTTTCCTGTGTTTCAATGTTACTATGATACTGTGGGAAAGGATTAATATTTTATAGATGTGAGCTTTTGCTCAGTTTTGTAAAGTTAATCAAAATACTTACTTAACAAAAGATAGCATGTTACAACTATGGTGGGTTTTGTTGAAATTGTCTTGAATCATAATTTCTAGAGCAGCATTTCTCAGCCATTTAATTCTTTTAAGACAGAATCTTACTATGTAGTCCTGGCTGCTTGCAATATATGCCAGGCTGGCCTTGAACTCAGAGATGGGCCTGTTTCTTCTGGGCTTAAGGCTGTGCACCACCATGTCCCACCTCTTTGTAGTTCTTAATAGGTTGGTAACCAAGGACAACAGATATTTATGCATGAAGCGAGTTGTGACTGCAGCTCTTAGTTTGCTGGTTGCAGGGTGAAGCAGCCACAGGCACTACAGTCGGGGTGGCTCTATTTTAGCGGACTTCATTGTCAGACTCATGCTGCGGGCAGAGTTGGCTTTTGAGTGGCATGCTGTCTGCCGACTGCTGGCCCGTGAGAAGATTCTAAGCAGGTCTCATGCATCTTGTGTGACACGTAGCTCTGATAGGCAGAGGTCACAGGGAGCCTGCTTTCTGAGATCCCTCCTCCTCCTCACAGGGCGCAGTGCGTTTATTGGCATCGGCTTCACGGACCGGGGAGATGCCTTCGACTTTAATGTCTCCCTGCAAGATCACTTCAAGTGAGTGAAGCTTGCTCTTGGTTTTCAGGGTACATAGTTATGGGTGCTGCTTGAGCGGGGGTTTCTCTCAGCACGTGGTTTAAGTAGTCTGCTCTGTACTTCTTCCTATCTTTGTCCCTGTTCTCATCTTTCCATACAGCCTGGGATACAGTTCAGATCCTTGCAGTGGTTTGCGTTGATACCTGTTACACCCATGGGGACTTTGCCCTTGCTTTAGAAAGATGGGGGAGGGTGGCGCAGAGCAGCCTCGACTGTACACGGGCAGAAGCGCCGTTCCTGTCACGGCAGCTCATGTGTTCTGTGCCTGCATGTGAGTTTGGCACAGCCGCAGTGTCCAGTACCACATCCCCTCCCACCCCTAGGACAGTGTGGGTCTTTACTGCTCTGAAGCCCTGAAGAAGCTGAAGGGCACAGTAGCTGACACAGCTCCTTCGGGGCAGCTTAGGCACAGGGCTGGGAACTCTTGAGAGGGTGTCTACCACACACTCGGTGTGGCTTCTCAGTTGAACCTTTGGATGTTGTTTTCAATGTCTCCCTCATGTTTTATGGGTCCCCACTCTGCTTTCTGGAATTGCAGTTCATCAGAGTGAGACATAGTCAGATTTGGGTCAGACTCCGCTTCAGGTAATTGCAAACTGAGATTAAATTCTTATTTCCCCAAAGGTGGGTAAAGCAGGAAACCGAGATCTCCAAAGAATCGCAGGAAATGGATAGTCGTCCCAAGTTGGATTTAGGCTTCAAGGAAGGGCAAACCATCAAGCTGAGTATTGGGGTAGGTGTGATCCCTTTTCTTTACGTCTTATTATGTGTATGGGCGCGTTGCCTGCATATGTTTGTGCACCACAGGCATTCAGTGTCTGGAGGCTGGAAGAGGGTGTCGAGTCTCTGGACTGGGGTTATAGATGGCTGCTGGCTGCCATGTGGGTGCTGGGAGTCAGAGCCCTGGCCTCGGAAGAGCAGTCAGGGCTCTTCATTGCTGCGCCGTTCTCCAGCTGCTGTTCTCTTTTTTGAGACAAGGTATCACTGTATAATCCTGGCTGGCCTGGGACTTGCCATGTAGATCAGGCTAGCCTTGAATTCACGTATCCACCCACGTCTTCCTCTAGAGTACTGGGGTTAAGGTGCATGCCGACTGAGTGAGGGTTATTATCATTACTGTTTTCCTGTCATTCTCTAGACATCCCTTTCTCTCTCTCTTGTAGAACATTACAGCCAAGAAGGGGGGTGCTTCTAAGCCCCGGGCCTCAGGAACGGGGGGCCTGAGCTTACTCCCACCTCCTCCTGGAGGCAAAGTCACTATTCCCCCACCGTCCTCCTCCGTTGCCATCAGCAACCACGTCACCCCACCACCCATTCCAAAATCTAACCATGGAAGTAATGATTCAGGTAACTCTTGACCTTAACTTGAAAATATCCTTAAGTTATGTTTTAAATGAATAATCCATTTACTGACGAGTTTTTGCTAGGAGGTTGCTTTTGGTACTGACAAGGCGATGTTGGGGAGGATCAGAGTTTTCCTGGTGAAGCGCTATCTAGCAGGTGCTCTCACAGAAGCCGTGTGCTCGTTTAAGGCTGTTTCTGGGCTGGGGGGATGGCTAACGTGTGAGTGCTGCTCCTAGAGAGGACGTGAGTGCGGGTCCTAGCACCGCGTAGGTCAGGCAGCTTACCTGGGCATCTGAGGCTCTGACCTGAGCACTCAGGCACTCATGTGCACACACTCATTACAGACGCACATACATATAATTAAAAGAGTAAAATAAGCCAGGTGGTGGTGGCGTGCACTTCTTTAATCCCACCACTCTAGAGGAGAGTGAGTTCCAGGGTGGTCAGGGCTACACAGGGAAACCCTATCTCAAAAAACAAAAACAAAACAAAACAACAAAAAGACACATTAATTAATTTTAAAAAAGGACTCTTTCCTTCACTGCTTGTTAGTTAGGTGCTTAGGAGGCTTGTAAGTCAGACGTATAAAATGATTTTAGCTATGGCTCTAGTACTCATGTCTGAATGCACTTGGTAAACATTATTTAAGTTTTCTCCAAAAAAAAAAAAAAAAAAAAAAAAAAACCAAACCCACACACACCAAAAACCCCAAAACCAGAAAAAAGAAAAAAAGAAAAAAAAAAAAAAGCCAGATTTACTTTTAGGTAGCCTAGGCCTTGAATGTGCTGTGTAGCTGAAGATGACCCAGAATCCCTGATCCATCTGCCTTCATTTCCCAAGGGCTGGCCGTGTGTGCCGTAGCACGGCTTGCTTAAGGTCTTGAGTAGGCTTGCTTGCAAAATGGAGGTGAAAATGACCCCAGGTTGGTAAGGTTAGTGCTGAACAGGCCTGCTGCAGTTTCTGGAACGTAGCAGCCCCTCTGTGAAACGATGCCATCGGGTGTCTGTGCGTGTTTGTCACCTTCCAGTCTGGTTACCCCACAGGCGGTGCAGCTCTGGAGAGGCTGAGGCTGGAGGATCACAGATACAAGGCCTGCATGCTACACAGTGAGCTGTAGTAGCTCCACTCGAACAAAACCAGACAGCATTTTTGGTTTTCCTTACCAGCTAGAGGGAAACAGCAGGCGTAGTTATATTTTCCCATTTGGGAAAAAGGAGACCGTTAGGACTCAAAGGGATTTCTCTTTTCCTTTTGAGGAGCTATTACCATGTAATCCAGGGCAGTCTAGAGAACTCAGAAATGAGAGTCTGCGTGTGTGTGCAGATACACATACACATACACATACACTACACATACACATACACATACACATACACATACACATACACATACACATACACTACACATACACATACACATACACATACACATACACATACACATACACATACACATACACATACACATTTAATACCAGAACACCAGGCGTTAGAATTTGGTAGGCGTTAACTTTTTACTATTTGTTTATTTATTATTTATGAGTGTGACATTTCACACATTTGTGCACCATCCTTATGGGGTGACCATCTTAATGTCTGTATTGTCGCAGGTCAGTGTGTGCTGCTGAAGTGAACAATTTTTGTTATTTTTCGAGAGAGGTGCTCACTATAGAGCTCTGGCCATCCTGGAATTCACTAGGTAGACCAGGCTGGCCTTGAACTTAGAGCAGTCTGCCTGCCTCTGCCTCTGGAGAGCTGGGATTAAAGGTGTGTCAGTACTCAAGGCTTAAAGCAAACAGTTTATTCAGTTGTTCTTGGCAGATTTTATTTTATGCGTATGGGCAGTTTGTTTGCATGCCTGTCTGTGCTGCATGTGTCTGCAGAGCCCTTGGCTGGAAGAGGGCATAGGGAATGTAGGTGATTTTGAGCCTTCATGTGGGCACTGGGAACTGAACCTGGGTCCTCTGGAAACGGAGCCATCTCTCCAACTTCCCCTCCCACCACCTTTGAGACAGTATCTCTTGGAACCTAGGCTGGCCTTGTTATGTAGCTGAGGATAGCTTTGAACTCCTGGTCCTCTGATCGTCCCGTGTAGAGGTTCCATGTGTGTGCCACCGTGCTTGCATTTCTTTTACGATTACTTTTTAAAGTCTCATTGTGGCACTCGTCATACCTGTGTGTCTCGTTCCTTCTTCCTCTACCTCCCCTCCCCACCTCCCTATTTCTCTGATTTTGCTGCCTGGTTCCCTTTTCCCACCAGAATCTGGGAGTTTTTAATTTAATGTATTGGGTGATACATGTTATTTTTTGAGTTTATTACTAAGGGTAAGCTTTTTCTAAAACTTTAGAGGTGGAAATTTTGTAGCTGTCCATTTTGCTTCATGTCACCAGAAGGTACCAGGGACCCTATTTAAGGTTAAAAAAAATTTTTTTTTAAAATTCTTACCCACTTGTACATTTTATTGAATGAGACAGTGACCCAATTGCCCCTTTTTTCTTCTTTTTTCTGTTCTGTGTAGCTCTGGCTGCCCTGGAACCCTCTCTGTAGACCAGGCTGGCCTCCCACTCAGAGTTCACCTGCCTCTGCCTCCCAAGTGCTGGGATTAGCTTAGTTATATTTCATTAAAAGAGGGAATATAAGTGAAATGACTTGAGAAAATTTGTGACCACACATCTAGCGATTAATTTTTTAATTAAACTTTTTATTTTGAGAATTAGAGATCCCTACACAGTTGTAAGAAATAATGAAAGAAGAAAGAGTGCTGGGTGTACCTCAAGTCCCAGTACTTTGGAGGGAGAGAGCAGGAGCAGAAGTTGAGTGCTGTCCTAAGTGACTTCACTTCTAGGCCAGCCTGAACTATTGGGGACTTGATCTCAAATTGAAAAAAAAAAAAAAAAAAAAAAAAAAAAAAAACAGCAAAGGAAAGAAAAAGAGAAATACTGAATGAAGTCTTGTATCATCTGTTCACTATCTCTGATAATATCTTATAAAACTGTGTTTGGCTGTGACGTTATCTCTGGTCTTATTCAAGTCTCTCATCTGTCTGTGTGTACACATTGGTAGGTGGCCTTCGTTTCCTACAGTTTTGCTCTGCATAGGTCTATGGAGCCATTGTGATGGGCAGGTTGCAACAAGTCCGTATCACTGTCTTTTATTTTAAAAGACATACTATTATTGTTGTTGTTGTTATTATTTTGTTGTTGTTGTTTAGGGTCAAGGTTTCTCTGTGTAGCTCTGGCCATCCTGAAACTCACTCTGTAGACCAGGCTGGCCTCAAACTCAGAGATTCGCCTGCCTCTGCCTCCTGAGTGCTGGAATTAAAGGTGTGTGGCATCAGCATCTGGCTAACTTTATTATTTTTAATGTGAGTGCAAGTCCCCTTAGATGTCAAAGGTACCAGAGCCCTGGGAGCTGGAGTTACAGATGGTTGTGAACCACCAGACTTGAGGGCTGGGAATAGAACTTGGGTCCTCTGTAGGAGCAGCATGTGCTCTTCACCATTGAGCCATCTCTCCGGCCCCACTATAAGAATCTTCAGTATCACCCTTTACAGCCAAATTCCTTTGGACCCCTACTCCCGGCCCTGGCTCATGAAGTCTCTTCTGCCCTATGTTTATGTAAAGTTACTGCTCTAGGCCTGTTATGTAAGTGGGGTGATACAGTTTAACTTTTGGAGACTGGCTTTTTCACCTAGTGTGAGTCTCAAGTCATCTTATGTCGTTTTCTCCTTTTTATTGGGGATTATGTGCATTTATTGCAGTGTTTTTAACCATCACCTACATAAGAGCATTCAAACTGTCCCGGTTTTGAGTGATTATAAATAAAGCGGCTGTGACCTTTGGGTGTAGGTCTCTTGTGAACACATGAGTAAACGCTCCCCAACTCCCCCGCCCTCATCTTGTTTAGATATCCTGTTAGATTTGGATTCTCCGGCTCCTGTCCCGACTTCAGCACCAGCTCCAGCTCCAGCTTCTACAAGCAATGACTTGTGGGGAGACTTTAGCACTGCATCCAGGTAATGGGCACAGTGTACCCATCAGCCGCTCCCTTAGTGTGTGGAGCGGTGGTTCTCAGTCTTCCTGATGCTGTGACTTTTTAATAGTTTCCAGGTTGTACTGCCTGCCAACCATAACATTATCTTATTGCTTCTTTAGAACAGTAATTTTGCTACTGTTATGAATTGTAATGTAAATACTGATATGCAGGATATATGATACGTGATCCTTGGGAAAGAGTATTGAACCCTCAAAGGGGTTCCTACCCACAGGGTGAGAACTCTGTATAGAGGATGTGTATAGTCAGGGAAGCAGCTGCTGTCCAGGGTTTCAGGAGGAGTTCTCGGGAAAGCAGTGGAGGAGTGCTGGGACTCGGGGTGAGGAAAACTGCAGGAAGAGATTTAGATGTACTTCAGGCCTGGGAAGGGGAATCTAGAAATTCTGTACAGCAGCGTCTTAGACTTGGAAATAGACTGGAATCTCATGCTAATGTGTTACCTGGGCTCTGTCTCTCCTTTGCCTTACAGCTCTGTTCCAAACCAGGCTCCACAGCCATCTAACTGGGTCCAGTTTTGAGTCGCATTGGCAAGAAGTTGAGGACACTTGAAGAATAAAAATGACCTCAAGGGCACCATTCTATGAGGGAGTTGAGGGACGGCTTAATTTCCCAGGACCCAAATCAGTGGTCAGTCTTTCCTGTAGCTTCTCTGTGCATTCAGGCTGGATTTTTTTTTTTTTTTTTTTTTTGGTTACCTCTGTGTTACTTGCTGTATATCCAGGAGACAATCTGCTGTTTCCTGCTCAGAACCAAGCAAGGGAATAGTGGGTATTATCACACTGACTGACTTTGCAGAGTTCAGAAGGGAGTAGTGGGTATTATCACACTGACTGACTTTGCAGAGTTCAGAAGGCCAACTTGATGAGTGGGAGTGACCTCGAACGTATGTAAATCCTTGAACTTATTTCAGAACCATCTCATGATTCCCTAGTTAGCAATTTCAGGAGAGACAAATGCCTTGAAACTGTCTTCTCCACTAATCCAAGACTAAATATGGTCAGGCTGGCCCCAGGACTCATGAAGTTAGGGTTTTCATGGGGGTAGATTTGGAGAAAGCTGTGTCCCGGGTCTCTTCTGTAAGGCCTCCTTCAGGCTTACCCCATGCAGTGAACTTCCCGTGCCGGGTGGAGCCCCATCACCTTCTTGTGTGTTTACATGTTGTTTCCTTTGACAAGAGGGTTATGTTGGTGGCACCTCACTGTTTTCTTGTTGAATAGTGCAGCATCTTTGACCAGTGAATATTTCTGAGATGAAGGGGTCAAGGGGCTGTGCTTTCCATGGTGTAGTCTGCAGAAGTGTTTAATTTCTTGCGGCCCCACGGGATTGCTGCACTGACGCATAGCATTGATTTATACTCACCCTGTGTTTGACCTGAAGAGTTTTAACTTGATGTGTAGAGCAGAGAGCTGGAAGCACTTAGCTCCCATTCAGTACCCACAATGCCTTGCTGCCTGGTTTGACTCCTTTTCATAAACATTTCATTTCAGTCCATCTAGCGCTTCTGTGGAAAGCTGCTGTTGATTGTGTCAGTGTGAAGGAGGTGAAGTCACAGCTTTCTTTACCTGTGACAGGTAGGCTTTGCGCTAGACGTTGATACCAGCTAGGATATCTTAGAGGAAGTTACCGCCCCATCACTCTCCAGTCTCTGGCTGCCATTCCTTTTACAGTGCTGTGAAGAGCGTCCGCTGAGGTCGGTGGGTACTGTCTGCTGTTGGTCGGGCAGTTTGAGGGAGGAGTGGGAGGACTCACACTCCTGCAGGTACCTGTTTGGGTAGCACACTGGCTGCAGAGAGTCCTTTCAGATATATTGTTTCTCAATGTTCTTCGTAGCTTTTTCTAACTTCGGGTCCATTTTTCCCATCGCCTCTTCCCCTTCCCAGGCAGCTCTCTTGTTGCAGAGCCATGGCAGGACGTTTAAGTTCCAATAAAAACACTAAGAAGAAAGTATAGAATCACTAGTGACTGTTGGGAAACCTATTTTCTCAATCTTCCTCCATTTTGTGTTCTTTGTATTCTTAAGATGATAATATATTATGTATTTGAATTGCTGAAAATTGAAAATGAAGTTGAAGATATATGTATATAAGCGTATGCTGTATTGGTGCAATAATGGTAATTAAAGATATTAAAAAAGACGCTGGTTTTTCATCTTTAGTTTATGTTCGATCTCCCCTCCCAGTGGTAGGAATTAAACCCAGGGCTTTGTGCATGCTAGGGAAGTGCTTTAGATTGCTAGACTTACTCATTGCTAGCCTCATTTGTCCTTTTAGCTTACCTGGCCCAGCACAAGAGGGCCAGCAAGCCATAAAGGACACGTGCACTTGTTACTCTTTTAAGAGATCGACTGTGGCAGGTGTTTATCGTGCAGAACCCTGCAGGATGAGACTTAGTATCCAGGGTCATAAGCAGGGGAATACAGGAAGGGCCGTGGTCATTGCATCAGGGGTACTTTGGGTGCTGCATCACACGTGTTAGAGCTCAGTGAATAGGTGTCTCTGAGCATGCGCGAGGCTGGGGTTTGGGTCCCAGCACCACATACCGTTGGGCATGACAGCACATGCTTGTGATCCTAGCAGTCGCAGGTGGAAGCGGGAGGAGTACAGGTTCAGCATCTGTCGGCTACCGAGAGAGCTAATACCATCCCTGTCTATATGAGAACTCCCCCACTCCCCAAACCAACCACCAAAACAAGAAAAACTTACAGTGCTAAACACTATAGTGTTACAGACAACACAAGGAAAAAATTGCACATTACTAATAAGGGGTATAGCATCCGAAAAGTGTAAGGAATTCTTACCACTCAAAAAAAAAAAAAAAAAAAACCAAAAAACAAAAAACAAAAAACAACCCCAAACCCCCAAAACAATAATCTGCCTTGAGAATGGTCCAAGGCTGTGGTATGTGGTTTTGAGATGATTCCAAGTGACATGGTATGGAATCTTACTTCATGAGAATTGCACACTATGGCCATCAGACCACATATGAGACTCACACACCACATCCCATCAGACCACATATGAGACACACACCACGTCCCATCAGTCCACATATGAGACTTACACACCACGTCCCGTCAGTCCACATATGAGTCACTTGCTTCATACGGTGAGCTTCAGTTTTCCCAGAGATTGGGAGTTTAGCCTAGAGCGGAGCTGCTGTCTGGAGTGAAGTCCTCTCAAGATTTGATAATATGCTTGTTTTGTGCTGTGTTGGATCCCCCGTGTCGTTAGCTTGTCCTCCTAGCAGCCTCCCTCAGAAAGCTGTTCTCAAACTTCAGCCCCACTTCACATGCACAGAGGTCCGCTGCCATCCTAGTTGAGCGGCTTAAACTTCTAAGAACTGGAATATAAAACATTGGAATTGTCTCACATTTAACCTTTGTGTTTAATGTACCTACCTCCTTATCAAGGGTCTTCCACATTTAAGGCATTGTGAAAAAGAACAATATTTTTATTGTATGGAACTCAATCATGATTATTATCAGAAAGTCAAAAATGTTAGTGAGATGACTCAACAGGTTAATGCTTGTCATTAAGCCTGCTAAACCAAGTTTGATCCTTAGAACCTGGAACGCAGGAGAGAATTATTCCCCGTAAGTCATTTTCTGACCACATATGTGCGGTGGACACACACAATGAAGAACAACAACAAAAACAAAGCAAAAAGAGCAAGTGCTGGTCTGGCAGGATGGCTCAGTGGGTAAAGGTGCTTGCCACCAACCTGACTACTTGGGTTCGATCCCTGCAACCCACAGGCTGGAAGGAGAGAACCTAGTCCTACAGATTGTTCTCCGAGCTTCAGACTTGTGCTGTGGCATCCACATGTCTCCACACACATGCAGACACACACAGTAAATACAGTGAGTATTGATGAAGAGTACAGAAAAGGGACAACTTTCTTTCATATTGGTGAGAAAGCAAATGTCCCAGCCATTACTGAAAACAATATGTAGTTCTTCAATAAATTAAAGATAGGCTGGAGAGATGGCTCAGAGGTGAAGGGCGTTTGTTGTTCTTCAAGAGGACCTGGTTGAAGTTTCCATGTCTGGCAGTTCGGTCATCTAATTCCAGCTCTAGGGAATCTGATGTCTTCTGAACTCAGTCAGCACCTACATGGCACACAAACACGTGTGCACATTAAAGGAATCTGAAGCAAGTAGTGTTTGATCCAAGACTTCTGGGTAAATAGATTACTTACCTACCTGAAATTTTTATAATATATATTACTTATAACTATTTAAAGATTGTTATTACTAGTGTGTGTGTGTGTATGTGTGTGTGTGTGTGTGTGTGTGTGTGACAGCCCCCCCCCCCCAGAGAGAGAGAGGGAGAGAGAGAGAGAGGAGAGAGAGAGAGAGAGAGAGAGAGGGGGGGGGGAGAACTCATCTCAGGTTCTGTAAAACAGCAAGCACTTTTTTTTTTTTTAGGTTTGCATGAAGAATTTTATTGCTGGCAGCATTAAAGCAAGGGGCATTTATCTTTCTGGGCATTTGATTCGATTCAGTTATTTCCAGTCACTCTTACTTAATACCCTTTGTGTGCAAACTCCCAAGCTACATGCTGATGACAGAGAAGTTGCCACATAAAGTGCTGGGGAGGAGGTGTATAGGCTCAGGGTGGCCAGGAGGGGAACTATACACTCAAGGTAGTGACAGTGCTCATTCATTTGCCCAGAATGACCCAAAGGTAAGGCTGACTCCATCCCGTGAGCTACTTCCAATAAGGCGGGTAAGAAACAAGAAGCAAACTACATATGGGCACACACTCACATATAGTTTGTTCTGTTTTAACAGCAAGCACTCTTAACTGCCGAGGCATCTTTCCAGCCCTTTAAAATAAAATAATATTCTTTTTGACATATGATGTGTGTCTCTAGGTGTTGTTGGAAGTATTCATCAGAGAAGACTACTCACTTAAGATATGGGTTTAAGCCAATAGAAAGTCTTTTGTTAGCCAGTTGGCAACTACCCTGGGTGTTCAGGACAGAACCACATTCTGGCTTGACGTACTTCAGTTACTAAGAACAGCTACCCAGAAGTGGAACTAGAGAAGCCAGAAATCTAGAGACGTTCCCAGAACGATGGACTTAGACGGATTAGGTCTTTGTTTTTGTTTTGGGTGGTGCTGCTTGTGTGCTGGGTTCCAAGGCTTGAATGGTACTTCCATCATGGAGTCAGTTGTGCTAAGGTCTGGGGTCTGTTTGATATGTGCATGCTTGTGTATGAGAGCATAGAGGCCAAAGGGAGGTTTGGGGTGCCCTGCTCTGCCACACTCAGGGTTATCTTGAGACAGGGTCTGCCAGTGAACATGGAGCATGAACATGAACAGTCCGGGTTCTGTCTCCTTTCTCCTCATGCTGCGGTTGTAGGGGAGGGCTTTGCTTTTCTCTGTGCTTGTTGGTGGTCATTCGCGCTGTGCAGCCAGTGCTCTTCCTCAGTGAGCCCTGTTCCCAGTCCAGAGATGACAAGATTGGAGAGAACAGGATGAAGTTTACTTTGTACTTTTGTTTGTTAGTTTTTGAGACAGGGTCTCTATAAAGAGTCTTGGCTGTTCTGAAACTCACTGTGTAGGCCAAGCTGACCTCATAAGAGTTTGAGGATTAAAACCTGGGATTAAGAGTTTCTTCTAGAATGCAGATCGATCCATTCTTATCACCCTGTACAAAGCTTAAGTCCGAGTGGATCAAGGACCTCCACATCAAACCAGATACACTCCAACTAATAGAAGAAAAAGTGGGAAAGCATCTCGAACACATGGGCACTGGAAAAAATTTCCTGAACAAAACACCAATGGCTTATGCTCTAAGATCAAAAATCCACAAATGGGATCTCATAAAACTGCAAAGCTTCTATAAGGCAAAGGACACTGTTGTTAGGACAAAACGGCAACCAACAGATTGGGAAAAGATCTTTACCAATCCTACAACAGATAGAGGGCTATATCCAAAATATACAAAGAACTCACGAAGTTAGACTGCAGGGAGACAAATAACCCTATTAAAAAATGGGGTTCAGAGCTAAACAAAGAATTCACAGCTGAGGAGTGCTGAATGGCTGAGAAACATCTAAAGAAATGTTCAACATCTTTAGTCATAAGGGAAATGCAAATCAAAACAACCTTGAGATTTCACCTCACACCAGTGAGAATGGCTAAGATCAAAAACTCAGGTGACAGCAAATGCTGGCAAGGATGTGGAGAAAGAGGAACACTCCTTCATTTTTGGTGGGATTGCAGACTGGTACAACCATTCTGGAAATCAGTCTGGAGGTTCCTCAGAAAATTGGACATTGAACTACCTGAGGCCCCAGCTATACCTCTCTTGGGCATATACTCAACATATAACAAAGACACATGCTCCACTATGTTCATAGCAGCCTTATTTATAATAGCCAAAAGCTGGAAAGAACCCTTCAACAGAAGAATGGATACAGAAAATGTGGTACATCTACACAATAGAATACTACTCAGCTATCAAAAACAATGACTTTATGAAATTCATAGGCAAGTGGAGGGAACTGGAAAATATCATCCTGAGTGAGCCAACCCAATCACAGAAAGACATACATGGTATGCACTCATTGATAAGTGGCTATTAGCCCAAATGCTTGAATTACCCTAGATGCACAGAACACATGAAACTCAAGAGGGATGAGCAAAATGTGAATGCTTCACTCCTTCTTTAAAAGGGGAACAAGAATACTCTTGGCAGGGAATAGAGAGGCAACGTTTAGAACAGAGGCAGAAGGAACACCCATTCAGAGCCTGTCCCATATGTGGCCCGTACATATACAGCCACCCAATTAGACAAGATGGATGAAGCAAAGAAGTGCAGGCCAACAGGAGCCGGATGTAGATCTCTCCTGAGAGACACAGCCAGAATACAGCAAATACAGAGGCGAATGCCAGCAGCAAACCACTGAACTGAGAATGGGACCCCTGTTGAAGGAATCAGAGAAAGGACTGGAAGAGCTTGAAGAGGCTCGAGACCCCATATGAACAACAATGCCAACCAACCAGAGCTTCCAGGGACTAAGCCACTACCCAAAGACTATACAAGGACTGACCCTGGGCTCCAACCGCATAGGTAGCAATGAATATCCTAGTAAGGGCACCAGTGGAAGGGGAAGCCCTTGGTCCTGCCAAGACTGAACCCCCAGTGAACGTGATTGATGTGTCCCTCTATCCATCCCCTCCTCCTTCCCTCCCTTCCTCTCTCTTCCTTCTCCCTTTCCTAGTTTTCTTTTGAAAGACACAAGATGAGGACAGCACATATTTATAAAATCGGAGTGAGCTTGCTTTATTTGCCTTTGAGCCAGAAGTAAAACGGTTGTGAGCTCATGTCTTGTCTCATTAAATCTAATAACAATATCACATTCTCAGAAGTGTTGTAAAGAAAACCTCTTACTGAGTGACTTTTGTTTGCTTTTCAGTTTTTTTCTTGTATGTTCTTGTATGCAAGATGGATGTCACATCTGGCTATGTGTCTGTCACTGTTGTGACCACTAGAGGGCATCCTCTCTCTAGCAACTGTGGGACAACTGAAGGTCTTGTTTCTTAGACTTGCTGATGAAGGGGACTCATCAGAAAGATGTGAAGATCATCTGAGGTCTTTTTTGTTTGTTTATTACATTATTTGACTGGTGTGTGTGTGTGTGTGTGTGTGTGTGTGTGTGTGTGTGTGTGTGTGTGTGTGTATGTATCTATTTTGGAACTCACTATGTAGACCAGGCTGGCCTTGAAGTCACACTGATTAGCCTGCTTCTGCCCTTTAGTGTGCCATCACTACCGGGCTAGTTTTGTTTTTAGAGACAGGGTTTCTTTTTTGCAGCCCTGGAACTTAATCTGTAGACCAGGCTAGCCTTGACCTGCCTGCCTCTGCCTCCTGAGTGCTGCCATTACAGGTGTGCACCCCCACACTTGGCTGCCTGGGGCCATTTACGCCAGAGTTAGAGCCTTTACCCAAGCCAGGGTGTTCTGAGCCTGTAGAAATAGCAGATGCTTAGTCAGATGGAAAGGACCAGAGTGACAGTTTTCAGACTTTACTCCTTAAGTAAACCTTTGATGGGGGCTATGCTTATTAATGACCTTCTGTGTCACAGGTCATGCACAATATGTTGTAGTGGCCAGGATCGTGGCTATGGGATGAGTTTTTACCTTTATATAAGTTCTTCTCTGTCACTGGCTTCCAGACAAATCATTCAGGTTTGCCTCAGCTTCCTTGTAGGCAAATGAGGGCACTCGTACATCATCGAGTTACTGTGCCTGTGAAGTGACCTGAGTCATCAAAGACTCTGCGATTAGTTTCCGTAGGTCTCACCACCAACTGAAACAATTGAAGTGCACAGAAGAGGGCCTGGAATGGGGAAAGCTCCATGTAAGTGCGCACCACTACTACTAAGGGTGCAGCCCACTCCTGCCCCCATGTGTGTCCCTAGCTGGCTGGCCTCATCCAGGCTACCACAGTAGGAAGTGGATGGTACATGGAGACTAAAAGATGATGGGGAGGTGACAAGCATAGGACGAGAGTAGGGAAAGAATGAACTGTGAGGCCCAC
The DNA here is from genome assembly GCF_011064425.1 of Rattus rattus. Taxonomy (NCBI): domain Eukaryota; kingdom Metazoa; phylum Chordata; class Mammalia; order Rodentia; family Muridae; genus Rattus; species Rattus rattus. The sequence continues at coordinate 24,206,298 of NC_046159.1, read as the reverse complement.
ACTCTTCGTTCTGTGATCCCACATAGGCTCTTCTGCAGCCTTTGTATTATAAAGCCTTTCAGAGAGTCAGAAACCCCAAACCAAGTGCAGCCCCACTGTCTACTCTCTAGGATCATGGGGCCCTTGGTTTGGCATTTGCTAAGTGCTCTATATCTCAGATGTGTGTATCACAGAGTCTCTAGGGCTGGTACGGTTATCTACATTTCACAGATGAGACCTAAGCACAGAGAAGTAAAGTGCACCTTTACCCATTCGTCCCTAAGGTGACGGGCTGCTGTGTGGGGTTGGACTGTGCCTATCATATGTACTTGAATTTAAAAAGGAGACACCCAGACTTTGTGCGCACTGCGGCCATACTGATCGGTTATGTGCGGTTCTGTTTTGTCTCTCAGTGGTTTTGCATTGTCTGCTCTTTCTGCCCCAAGCAACTGTGATGTTAGGGTTTGGACGTGAAGTGTGCCCTGCAAAAGGCTCACGTGTTGAAGGCCTTGTCCCCAGCTGGTGGATCCATGTGTGCTCTCTACAGTGGCTCCATCCACTAATGGGTTTATGATTTAGTTACAAAGTCAACTGATAGCAATAATTTGGCTTCATACCTTTTATATTAGTTAATACAGTAATGCATTTCATTATGATAATTCTATACTTGTGCATAATGTGTCTGAGCATCTCTGTTACTTTCCCCACCTCTCCCACCTCTGCTGATACTGCTTCTACTTGTGTGTCTTTTTTTTTTTTAAATGACCCAGTGAGTTTCTTTAGGGAGGCTTACAGGTTTGTCTGTAGGAACTTGGGCGCCTTACTAGTGGCTACACCACTGGAATAACATGGAGAATATGTCCCTCTCTCCCCCACTGACCATTAGCAGCATAAACACTCAGGGAGAGTGTGTGGTTTGCATATGCTCAGCTCAGGGAGTGGCAGGATTTGAAGGTGTGGCCCTGTTGGAGTAGGTGTGTCACTGTGGGTGTGGGCTTTAAGACATCCTAGCTGCCTGGAAGTCAGTTTTTGTTAGCAGCCTTCAGATGAAGATGTAGAACTCTCAGCAACTCCTGCACCATGCCTGCCTGGATGCTGTCATGTTCCTGCCTTGATGATAATAGACTGAACCTCTGAACCTGCAAGCTAGCCCCAGTTAAATGTTGTCCTTTATAAGACTTGCCTTGGTCATGGTATTTGTTTATAGCATTAAAACTCTAAGACAGAGGGGTAAGGACCCAGGAGCCTCTCCCCTCTGTCCATGTCTATAGGCCCAGTCTTCTATAGATGATTCTGTACGGTGGTGGTCTGTGAAAGGTACCCTGATTCCTGGTCGAGATAGGTCAAATCCCCTGGGACCCTAAAAGGGACAGCAGGAGCATTCCCAGTCTCCCAGGAGATCAGGTCTTCTCAGGTAGCTACAGCCTCCCACAACCGCCTGTAGAGAGGTTTGAGACAGAACAGTCACATAGGACAACGCCCCAAGCCCCTCCTCCATAGGTGAAGACCCAGTGTCTTGACCCAGGTAGGCTCAAGACAGATCAGTCATGAAGAAGCAAGACCACACCCCCAAATATGTAGATGAGGTCTTCCCAAGCTCTCAGGCCAAACCAACAGGAAGTATCTGCTGTTAGACACTGACCCATCCAAAAACTGTATTTAAGAATCTTGTTCAGAAGGATTAAAGGGGTGCAGGAATTATTCCATCGTCTGAGAGCTTCTGTCATAAGAGCTGTAACACCGTCACCTGGGGAAGAGATCTGCTCTCCTGAAATTGCTGCCAGAAGCTCCCCTACGTCCCTTGCCTGCTAGTCAGTCTCCTGCTGCCTCAGCCTGGCCTGAGGAACCTTGCCTCCCTGCCCAAGTTCGCTCCCCTTTGCCTGAATCTGCGCACCTAGCTGGGCCAAGGATCTCCAGGAAAAGCCACCAGCATGCAGCCCCACATGGTTCCAGTTGCTCTGAATTCAGGAGTGCAGAAGTCAGTGTCACCTCTCCGGCCATACGCCTTCTCCTCTGGCTGTTAGATTCTCCCCCACCCTTTTCTGAGATGTTCCCTGAACCTTTGAGGGGTGATATGGGTGTCCTATTTACAAGTGGACATTCAGCAGCCATCATTCATCACTGACCAGTTAGGAGTCTCTGCAGTTACTGCTGACCACTGCAAAATCTTGACACCTTTTCTAAAAACAGTTTTTGTGTGCTTGTGTGTAATTGCCCATGTAAATACTCTTAAAGAGAATTTATACTGTAAAGTTTTACTTTAAAATTTATGTTTTGAACACCTTCTGTGCTTACATAATTTGCAAACATTGGTTTATTTTGCTGTGTTATGTATGTACATGTTTCTGTGTGTATGCACGTGTGTATGTGGGTGCATACGTATGCATGTACACGTGGAGAAGAGAGGCTTATGTGGAGTGTCTCCCTCAATCACTCTCCACAGGATCTCATCATACCCAGAGCTGACTGATTGGGATGAACTGGCTGCCCCACAGGTCCCAGGAATCCTCCTGTCTCTACTGCTTGTCCAGCTGGAATTTCAAGCACTCGCCATCACACCTGGCTTTTCAGAAGGTGCCGGGGATCCCAACTCAGGTCCTCAGGATTCTGTAGCAAACACGTTCTCTGCCTGGCAATGCCATCAGCTCTATTTAGGTTTTTAGTGCTTAGTTTATTCTTTCCAACATTTAAACAGGTCCTCAGTAGACGGATGTGCTGTAATTTATTTAACCACTGCTTGTGTCGACCGTGTCAGCCACCAGCTCTCTTTGTGGTGCTGAGGGTTGACTCCAGGCTCTCACATAGGCTAGACAAACACTCTACTACTGAGCTATGTCCTAGACCCCGTTCTTACATTTATTTTATTTATTTTATTTTATGTGCTTTGGTGTTTTGCCTGCATATCTGCCATCACTGAGAATCAGCCCCAAATGCTGCTGCCAGTGAATTGCCTTCAAGGAACAGCATTAGTGAACTTCTGCTTCAAAGGGACTCCTGGAGACCCTGCGGTTGCTGCAGTGGTGTTACACAGATGAGCGTCAATCGTCTTGACCAATGAGCTTCATGCAGGAGTGGCCCCTGGAATTTCAGTTAGAATTGGGTTGGTGAAAAGTACAGTGGAGACAGGTACAGACTCAGGGCAAGAGGGTGAATACCTGCGGCATGGCCAGGAAACCTGGGATTGCCAGCTGGAGAAAATGACCCAGCATGCTGCTGCCACACAAAGGAATTCAGGAGGGTGGGTCTTCTGTGTAGGCAGAGCCCACCCACATCACATAACACTCTGCCCACAGAAGGCCTGGTCTCTCAGGACTTGGGCAACACTTACTGGGAATGGGAGAGCTCTGACTGAGAAATCCTGAGAGAGAGAGAGAGAGAGAGAGAGAGAGAGAGAGAGAGAGAGAGAGAGAGAGAGAGAGAGAGAGAGAGAGAGAGAGAGTTATCTGTGTTCTCAAAAGTCCTCATCTGGAAGGCCATACTTACTCTCTGAACTGCTGAGACTAGCAGACCCCTCTCATTCTTGTCGATACTGACAAAAGTGATCCCAGGGGAGAGGGAAGTCGTGTCATCCCACTGAGGGAGAAATTTGGAGTAAGAGCATGTGCCTTAGATCCCAGCACGTGGGAAGCAAAGGCAAGAGCATCTTTGTGGAGCTCTGTGAGGTCAAGGTCATCCTGATCTATCTAGTGGGTTCCAGGACAATCAGGATTACATAAATCCTGTTAAAACAGAACGAAACAAAACCCAAACAAAACCAACCCACAGCTCCCTCACACTCAAAGCAGACCAACAGACAGAGCATATCACTGTCTGCTTTATGTTACTATCCCCTTTCAAACCTCCATCGCTGAAATTATTATGCTTGATCATGTCTATTGATGATTTTTCTGACATAGGTTTTCTCCTTTTAATTTATTCTTCTTTCATATATCCTATCCCAATTGAACTTTCCTCTCCTCCACTCTTCCCAGTTGTCGCCCCACCCATGTTTCCTCTCTCTAGATTCACTCCTCCTCCGTTTCTCTTCAAGAAAGAGCAGGCCTCTCAGGGATACCAACAGAAGATGGCATAACAAGCTACGATAAGACCAGGCATAACCCCCTCCATCAAGGTTGGATGAGGTGACCCAGTAGGGGGAAAAGAGTCCTAAGAGAAGGCAAAAGAGTCAGAGACACCCCACTCCCACTGTTAGGAATTCCACAAGAACACCAAGCTGCACAACCATAATGTCTATGCAGAAGACCTAGCTTAGATCCATACAGGGTTCATGATTGTTGCTTCAGTCTCTGAGTCCCTGTGAGCCCTGTTTAGCTGATTGTGTGGGTGGTGTTGCAAGGTGTCCTTAAGCCCTCTGGCTCCTGCAACCCTTCCTCGCCCTCTTCTATGGAGTTCCCTGAGCTCTGCCTATTGTTTAGCTCTAGGTCTCTGCATCTAGTCCTACTAGGTGCTGGATGATGCCTCTCTGATGGCAATTGGGCTAGGCATTGATCTGAGTATTGCAGAAGATCATTAGGATTTACTGCTTGGTCTATCCTAGGTCTCAGGGCTATCCAGCCTCTGGCTCCTGGTCACCCAGGCAGTGTCAGGCCCATGGGCTCCCAACTTGGACCAGTCATTTGTTGGTCACTCCCACAATTTCTGTGTCAACATTATCCCAGCATAGTTTACAGGCAGGGCAGATTATAGGTTGAAGTTTTGTGGCTGGGTTGATGTCCTAGGCCCATGACTGGAAGGCATGACTGGTTATAGAAGATGGCTTGTTCAAGTTCCCTATGACCCACCACTAGGAGTCTTTGCTATGTTCACGCTCATAGATTATAGGGAATTTCTGCTGCGCTAGGTGTTCACACTGCCTTCCAAATGTCCCCTAATTCCAGTTGTCTCTCTCAGTATTCTCTCCCTCCATCCCTCCTCCCTCTCCTGATTCCTTTCTGTTCCCATCCCCACCCATCTCTGGTCCACCTGCAAAGTCTATTTCTCCTTTCCCTGGAGATCCATGTTTCTCTCCTTGAGCTCTCTTTGCTATTTAGCTTCTCTGGGTCTGTGGATTGTAGCATGATCATCCTTTAATTAGCAGCTAATATCCACTTATAAGTGAGTACATACCGTGTTTATCTTTGTGAGTCTGGGTTATCTCATTTAGGATGATTTTTTTCTAGTTCTATTTGCCCGAAAATTTCATGTTGTCATTTTTTAAAAAAAATAACTGAGTAATATGTAAATGAACCACATTTTAAAAAAATCCATTCTTCGTTGAGGAACATGTAGGTTGTTTCTGATTTCTGCCTATTCTGAATAAAGCTGCTATGAACACAGTTGAGCATAGTCTTTGTGGTAGGATGAAGTATATGCCCAAGAGTGGTATTGCTGGATCTTGAGGTAGATCACTTCCCAATTTTCTAAGAATCTGCTATATTGATTTCCATATTGGCTGTGCAAGTTTGCATTCTTACCAGCAATGGAAGAGAATTCCCCTTGCTTCACATCCACACCAATATGAATGGTCACTTGTGCCTTTGATCTTAACCATTCTGACCGGTATAAGGTAGAATCTCAAAGTAGTTTTGATTTGCATTTCCCTGATGGCTAAGAGTGTTGAACACTTCTTTAAGTGTTCCTCAGTACCCCATGTTTTAATTGGATTGTTTGGCTTGTTCATGCCTAGTTTCTTGAGTTTATTTTTTAATACAGTTTGGATATTAGCCTTCTATCAGATGTGGAGTCGGTGAAAATCTTTTCCCATTCTGCAAACTGCCATTTTGTCCTGTTGATGGTGTCCTTTGCCTTACAGAAAATTTTCAGTTTCTTTAGATCCCATATATTAGTTATTGATCTTAGAGCCTGCACTATTTGTTTTCTATCCAGGGAGTTGTGTCCTGTGACAGTGCATCCAAGGCTTCTCAACTCTCAGCTCTTGGGTGTCCCTTCTTCTTTTTCTCTAGAGCTTTTAGGAGTGCTGTTAAGCCATCAGTATGAAATCTCACTAATTGCTTTATGTAGGTACTTAGTGTTAAGAACTTTCCTCTTAGTACTACTTTCATTGTGTCACATAAGTCTGGGTATGTTGCCCATCCATTTTCACTAAATTCTAGAATGTCTTTATTTTTTTCCTTCCTTTTTCCCTTGACCCAGTGGCCACTCAGTAGAGAGTTGTTCAGTTTTCATTAGATTGTAGGTTTTCTGTTGTGTCTGTTGTTGAAATCTAGCTTTAATCCATGGTAGTCTGATAAAATACGTGGGATTATTTCCATTTTCTTCTATCTATTGAGTCTTGCTTTGTGACTGACTATATGGTCAATTTGGAAGATGGTCCCATGAGGTGCTGAGAAGAAAGGTGTATTCTTTTGTGTTTGGGTGAAATGTTCTGTAGCTATCTGTTAGGTACATTTGATTCATTACCTTGATAGATTTCATTATTTTTCTGTTTAGTTTCTGTCTGGATGACTTGTCCATTGATGAGAGTAGGATGTTGAAGTCTCCACTAGTAATGTATGGGGTTTACTGAGTGATTTAGGCTTTACTAATGTTTCTTTTTACAAATGTAGGAGCCCTTGCATTTAGGCAGAATTGAAATGCAATCTTGGTAGATATTTCCTTTGATGAGTATGAAATGTCCCCATCTCTTTTGATTAATTTTGGCTGAAAGTCTTTTTTTTTTTTATTAGATATTAGAATGGCTGGCTACTCCAGCTTGCTTCTTGGGTCCACTTGCTTGGAAAATCTTTTTCCAGCCTTTTACTCTGAGGTACTTTCTATCTTTGTTGGTGAGGTGTGTTTCTTATATGGGGTTATGTTTTTTGCATCCATTTTGTTGACCTGTGTCTTTTTATTGGATAATTGAGTTTATTGATGTTGAGACATATTAATAACCAATGGTTGTTAGTTCCTGTTATTTTATGTTGGTGAGACAGGCAGAGAGAGAGAGAGAGAGAGAGAGAGAGAGAGAGAGAGAGAGAGAGAGAGAGAGAGAGAAACATGCTTATGTTCTTTTGGTTTTCTTGGTGTGGAGTTATTTGTTTCTTGTGCTTTCTTGGGTGATGTTAGCCTCCTTGGGTTGGTGTTTTACTTATATTTTTGGTTGTGAGCCTAGCCTTTAATGGCTGAGCCATCTCTCCAGCCTGGTGTTTTTCTTCTAATACTTTCTGTAGGGCTAAATTTGTGCATAGATAATCTTTAAATTTGATTTTATCATGGAATATCTTGTTTTCTCCATTTAGACATTTGAAGATTTTGTTGGTTATAGGAGTCTGGGCTGACTCTGTGATTTTTTTTAAGTTGGATATTTTTTATTTACATTTCAAATGTTATCCCCTTTCCTAGTTCCCTGGCCATAAGCACCCTATCCTACCCACTTCAGCTTCTTCTATAATGATGTTCTCCCTCCCAACCACCACTCATTCCTGCCTCCCCCCAAGATTCCCCTGCATGGGGGGGGTGTCAGCCTTGGCAGGACCAAGGGCCTCTCCTCCCATTGGTGTCCAACAAGGCCATCCTCTGCTACATATGTAGCTGGAGCCATGGGTCTGTCCACGTGTAGTCTTTGGGTAGTGGTTAGTCCCTGGGAGGTCTGGTTGGTTGGTATTGCTGTTCTTATGGGGTCGCAAGCTTCTTCAGCTCTTTCAATCCTTTCTCTAATTCTTCCAACAGTCCAATGGTTGGCTGTTAGCATTTGCCTCTGTATTTGTCATACTCTGGCTGAGGCTTTCAGGAGACAGCTATATTAGGCTCCTGTCATCATATACTTCTTGGCTTCATAGATATTATATAGTTTTAGTAGCTGTCTATATATATGGTCTGTATTCCCAGGTGGGACAGGCTCTGAATGGCCATTCCTTCAGTCTCTACTCCAAACTTTGTCTTCATATCCCTTCCTATGAATATTTTGTTCTCCCTTTAAAGAAGGACTGAAGCATCTACACTATGGTCATTCTTCTTGACCTTATCAGTGAGTGCATACCATTTTTTTTTTTTTGGTAATTGGGTTACTTTACTCAGGATGATATTTTCTAGTTCCATCCATTTGCCTATGAATTTCATGAAGTCATTGTTTTTGATAGCTGAGTAGTACTCCATTGTGTACATGTACCACATTTTCTGTATCCATTTCTCTGTTGAAGGACATCTGGGTTCTTTCCAGCTCCTGGCTATTATAAATAAGGCTGCTATGAACATAGTGGAGCATGTGTCTTTGTTATACGTTGGAGCATCATTTGGGTATATGCCCAGGAGTGGTATAGCTGGGTCCTCAGGTAGTACAATGTCCAATTTTCTGAAGAACCTCCAGACAGATATCCAGAGTAACCACATAGCAGTTTGCAATCCCACCAACAATGGAGGAGTGTTCCTCTTTCTCCACATCCTCGCCAGCATCTGTTGCCACCTGAGGTTTTGATCTTAGCCATTCTGACTGGTGTGAGGTGGAATCTCAGGGTTGTTTTGATTTGCATTTCACTGACAACTAAGGATGTTGAACATTTCTTTCGGTACTTCTCAGCCAGTCGATATTCCTCAGCTGAGAATTCTTTGTTTAGTTCTGTACCCCATTTTTCTTTTTTTTTTTTTTTCACCAACTACTTTTTATTATCAAGTTTCAGAAACCTTTCACAAAATGGTTTTTAAAAAAAAGCCAAAAAAACTTTACAACCACGGCTAATGCAATTTTTTCCATTGTTGCCAGTCAGCTTCAAACCCATTGTGTGCAAAGCCCAGTTTTCCATGCATCTACATGATAGATGCAGGCTATGAATTCTTTATTCTATTTGTAGAAGCTTATGCAGGTGCAGCCAAACACACAGCTTCAGGACGAATTGTACAAACTTTACAATGCTGGATCTGAGTTTAAAATATGAAACATAAACTCTACACAAAACTGATAAAAATCAAGCAGATACCAGGACTGAAACTTATAACCCACATGTGAAAGGGAGTCTTATTTCAAGTGCTTTACTCTGCTATAGAACAGTCGAAATGAAGCTCTGTGGTTAGTTTAAATAATACACTCTGTGGATACTATACCAAGTTTAGAAATTACACATAGATCAGCAGATGTTCATCCGTTCATCTGAACTCATCGGGTACTCCAGCAGCTGGCAAATCCGGCAAATGTGGAGAAAATCCACCGTGCAGTTGCCTGCTGTTTACTGATGGGCACACTGCACTCCAGGTCCATGATGGCTGCTGCTTTCCTCATCAGAGCTGTTGTTGTAGGCTTCACTCCTCTGACTACCTCCAGAGCCTCGAGTGCTATCGAATTCCTGAAGCTCTACTTCTTCTGTTTCCCCAATTACATTAGGAACTTCTGGTCTAGGTGGCAGGAGATCTTCTAATTCAGAAAGTTTGTCTGTGTCGATCCAGTTGTTTTCAGGAAACTGCACATCAAACTTTATGTAAATATCACCCTTTTCAAAGGGATTATGATACTGTGGCAAATCTCCTTGAACAACATGAATACATCCTGGTTCAATTACTTTGCCAGGGGGGTATTTCACCACAATCTGATGAGCATCAAGATGTTTAAATGTGAACTGAAGTCCACACAAAGCTTCAAGAAGTCCTACCTTATATGTCATACGCAGATCATTCCCATCTCTCTGGAACATCTCATGCTCTTTTTCCTGTAGCAAAAAAACAATATCTCCAGGTTCCACTCCTGGAGGCTGGTCTGCTTCCCCAGTGAACGTAATTCTCTGTCCATGTTTCATGCCTTTGTCTACATGAACTTCCAGAATCTTGACTTCTTCTTCTTCTTTTTCTTTTTTTTATCTTTATTAACTTGAGTATTACTTATTTACATTTCGAATGTTATTCCCTTTTCCAGTTTCCGGGCCAACATCCCCCTAATCCCTCCCCTTCCCCTTCGATGTGGGTGTTCCCCTCCCCATCCTCCCCCCATTACCACCCTCCCCCCAACAATCACGTTCACTGGGGGTCCCAGGGGGTTAGCAGGACCAAGGGCTTCCCCTTCCACTGGTGCTCTTACTAGGCTATTCATTGTTACCTATGAGGTTAGAGTCCAGGGTCAGTCCATGTATAGTCTATATACCATGGAATCTTAATGTCACCGGCCATATTGTCCTGCCACGGCTTCTCTCTCTCCCTCTCCTCTCCTCTTTTCCATTCCAGTCTTCTCCTCTTCCTTCAAACTTCTCTCCCACACATCCTTCCTTCTCCTCCAATGACAGGCTTCCTTCTATCCTGTACCTGCCCCTCACCTGTATTTTACCAATTCAATGGGGAGAAGTTTCTGGTGAAGTCACCTGATTCCTGAGTATGTGACTAGGCAGCTGTCTTTGGGGCAGTGGAATTAGCATCAAAATACAGATAACTCCAGGGCAAACCACAACATTTCCCCCTTTTTGTCCAGTTAAAAAGCCTTTTCAGTTATATATAAATTGAGTATAATTATTATTATTATTTTTTTTATTAACTTAAGTATTTCTTATATACATTTCGAGTGTTATTCCCTTTCCTGGTTTCCGGGCAAACATCCCTCCCCCCTCCCTTCCTTATGGGTGTTCCCCTCCCAACCCTCCCCATTGCAGCCCTCCCCCCACAGTTTAGTTCACTGGGGTTCAGTCTTAGCAGGACCCAGGGCTTCCCTTCCACTGGTGCTCTTACTAGGATATTCATTGCTACCTATGAGGTCAGAGTCCAGGGTCAGTCCATGTATAGTCTTTAGGTAGTGGCTTAGTCCCTGGAAGCTCTGGTTGCTTGGCATTGTTGTACATATGGGGTCTCAAGCCCTTCAAGCTCTTCCAGTTCTTTTCTCTGATTCCTTCAACGGTTTCAGTGGTTTGCTGCTGGCATTCGCCTCTGTATTTGCTGTATGCTGGCTGTGTCTCTCAGGATCGATCTACATCCGGCTCCTGTCGGTCTGCACTTCTTTGCTTCATCCATCTTGTCTAATTGGGTGGCTCTATATGTATGGGCCACATGTGGGCAGGCTCTGAATGGGTGTTCCTTCTGTGTCTGTTTTAATCTTTGCCTCTCTCTCCCCTGCCAAGGGTATTCTTTTTCCTCATTTAAAGAAGGAGTGAAGCATTCACATTTTGATCATCCGTCTTGAGTTTCGTTTGTTCTAGGGATCTACGGTAATTCAAGCATTTGGGCTAATAGCCACTTATCAATGAGTGCATACCATGTATGTCTTTCTGTGATTGGGTTAGCTCATTCAGGATGATATTTTCCAGTTCCAACCATTTGCCTACGAATTTCATAAAGTCGTTTTTGATAGCTGAGTAATATTCCATTGTGTAGATGTACCACATTTTCTGTATCCATTCCTCTGTTGAAGGGCATCTGGGTTCTTTCCAGCTTCTGGCTATTATAAATAAGGCTGCGATGAACATAGTGAAGCACGTGTCTTTTTTATATGTTGGGGCATCTCTTGGGTATATGCCCAAGAGAGGTATAGCTGGATCCTCAGGCAGTTCAATGTCCAATTTTCTGAGGAACCTCCAGACTGATTTCCAGAATGGTTGTACCAGTCTGCAATCCCACCAACAATGGAGGAGTGTTCCTCTTTCTCCACATCCTCGCCAGCATCTGCTGTCACCTGAGTTTTTGATCTTAGCCATTCTCACTGGTGTGAGGTGAAATCTCAGGGTTGTTTTGATTTGCATTTCCTTATGACTAAAGATGTTGAACATTTCTTTAGGTGTTTCTCAGCCATTCGGGCATTCCTCAGCTGTGAATTTTTGTTTAGCTCTGACCCCCATTTTTTAATAGGGTTATTTGTTTCCTTGCGGTCTAACTTTTTGAGTTCTTTGTATATTTTGGATATAAGGCCTCTATCTGTTGTAGGATTGGTAAAGATCTTTTCCCAATCTGTTGGTTGCCGTTTTGTCCTAACCACAGTGTCCTTTGCCTTACAGAAGCTTTGCAGTTTTATGAGATCCCATTTGTCGCTTCTTGATCTTAGAGCGTAAGCCATTGGTGTTTTGTTCAGGAAATTTTTTCCAGTGCCCATGTGTTCCAGATGCTTCCTAGTTTTTCTTCTATTAGTTTGAGGTGTCTGGTTTGATGTGGAGGTCCTTGATCCACTTGGACTTAAGCTTTGTGCAGGTGATAAGCATGGATCGATCTGCATTCTTCTACATGTTGACCTCCAGTTGAACCAGCACCATTTGCTGAAAATGTTATCTTTTTTCCATTGGATGGTTTTGGCTCCTTTGTCAAAAATCAAGTGCCCATAGGTGTATGGGTTCATTTCTGGATCTTCAATTCTATTCCATTGGTCTATCTGTCTGTCTCTGTACCAATACCATGCAGTTTTTATCACTATTGCTCTGTAATACTGCTTGAGTTCAGGGATAGTGATTCCCCCTCAAGTCCTTTTATTGTTGAGGATAGCTTTAGCTATCCTGGGTTTTTTGTTATTTCAGATGAATTTGCAAATTGTTCTGTCTAACTCTTTGAAGAATTGGATTGGTATTTTAATGGGGATTGCATTGAATCTGTAGATCGCTTTTGGTAGAATGGCCATTTTTACTATATTAATCCTGCCAATCTATGAGCAATGGAGATCTTTCCATCTTCTGAGGTCTTCTTCAATTTCTTTCTTCAGTGTCTTGAAGTTCTTATTGTACAGATCTTTTACTTGCTTGGTTAAAGTCACATCGAGGTACTTTATATTATTTGGGTCTATTATGAAGGGTGTCGTTTCCCTAATTTCTTTCTCGGCTTGTTTCTCTTTTGTATAGAGGAAGGCAACTGATTTATTTGAGTTAATTTTATACCCAGCCACTTTGCTGAAGTTGTTTATCAGCTTTAGTAGTTCTCTGGTAGAACTTTTGGGATCACTTAAATATACTATCATATCATCTGCAAATAGTGATATTTTGACTTCTTCTTTTTCCGATCTGTATCCCCTTGACCTCCTTTTGTTGTCTGATTGCTCTGGCTAGAACTTCAAGAACTATATTGAATAAGTAGGGAGAGAGGGCAGCCTTGTCTAGTCCCTGATTTTAGTGGGATTGCTTCAAGTTTCTCTCCATTTAGTTTAATGTTAGCAACTGGTTTGCTGTAAATGGCTTTTACTATGTTTAGGTATGGGCCTTGAATTCCTATTCTTTCCAGGACTTTTATCATGAAGGTGTGTTGAATTTTGTCAAATGCTTTCTCAGCATCTAATGAAATGATGATGTGGTTTTTTATCTTTCAGTTTGTTTATATAATGGATCACGTTGATGGTTTTCCGTATATTAAACCATCCCTGCATGCCTGGGATGAAGCCTACTTGATCATGGTGTATGATTGTTTTGATGTGCTCTTGGATTCGGTTTGCCAGAATTTTATTGAGTATTTTTGCGTCGATATTCATAAGGGAAATTGGTCTGAAGTTCTCTTTCTTTGTTGGGTCTTTGTGTGGTTTAGGTATAAGAGTAATTGTGGCTTCGTAGAAGGTATTCGGTAGTGGTCCATCTGTTTCAATTTTGTGGAATAGTTTGGATAATATTGGTATGAGGTCTTCTATGAAGGTTTGATAGAATTCTGCACTAAACCCGTCTGGACCTGGGCTCTTTTTGGTTGGGAGACCTTTAATGACTGCTTCTATTTCCTTAGGAGTTATGGAGTTGTTTAACTGGCTTATCTGTTCCTGATTTAACTTCGGTACCTGGTATCTGTCTAGGAAATTGTCCATTTCCTGCAGATTTTCAAGTTTTGTTGAATATAGGCTTTTATAGTAAGATCTGATGATTTTTTGAATTTCCTCTGAATCTGTAGTTATGTCTCCCTTTTCATTTCTGATTTTGTTAATTTGAACACACTCTCTGTGTCCTCTCGTTAGTCTGGCTAAGGGTTTATCTATCTTGTTGATTTTCTCAAAGAACCAACTTTTGGTTCTGTTGATTCTTTCTATGGTCCTTTTTGTTTCTACTTGGTTGATTTCAGCTCTGAGTTTGATTATTTCCTGCCTTCTACTCCTCCTGGGTGTATTTGCTTCTTTTTGTTCTAGAGCTTTTAGGTGTGCTGTCAAGCTGCTGATATATGCTCTTTCCTGTTTCTTTCTGCAGGCACTCAGCACTATGAGTTTTCCTCTTAGCACAGCTTTCATTGTGTCCCATAAGTTTGGGTATGTTGTACCTTCATTTTCATTAAATTCTAAAAAGTTTTTAATTTCTTTCTTTATTTCTTCCTTGACCAGGTTATCATTGAGTAGAGCATTGTTCAATTTCCAAGTATATGTGGGCATTCTTCCTTGATTGTTATTGAAGACCAGTTTTAGGCCGTGGTGGTCCGATAGCACGCATGGGATTATTTCTATCTTTCTGTACCTGTTGAGGCCCGTTTTTTCACCAATTATATGGTCAATTTTGGAGAAAGTACCATGAGGAGCTGAGAAGAAGGTATATCCTTTTGCTTTAGGATAGAATGTTCTATAAATATCCATTAAGTCCATTTGGCTCATGACTTCTCTTAGTCTGTCTACATCTCTGTTTAATTTCTGTTTCCATGATCTGTCCATTGATGAGAGTGGGGTGTTGAAATCTCCCACTATTATTGTGTGAGGTGCAATGTGTGTTTTGAGCTTTAGTAAGGTTTCTTTTATGTATGTAGGTGCCCTTGTATTTGGGGCATAGATATTTAGGATTGAGAGTTCATCTTGGTGGATTTATTTTTCCTTTGATGAATATGAAGTGTCCTTCCTTATCTTTTTTGATGACTTTTAGTTGAAAATTTATTTTATGTGATATTAGAATGGCTACTCCAGCTTGCTTCTTCTGACCATTTGCTTGGAAAGTTGTTTTCCAGCCTTTCACTCTGAGGTAGTGTTTGTCTTTGTCTCTGAGGTGTGTTTCCTGTAGGCAGCAGAATGCAGGGTCCTCGTTGCGCATCCAGTTTGTTTTTTTGTTTTTTTTTTTTTTGGTTCTTTTTTTTTTTTTTTTTTCCGCAGCTGGGGACCGAACCCAGGGCCTTGCGCTTCCTAGGTAAGCGCTCTACCGCTGAGCTAAATCCCCAGCCCGTGCATCCAGTTTGTTAATCTATGTCTTTTTATTGGGGAGTTGAGGCCATTGATGTTGAGAGATATTAAGGAATAGTGATTATTGCTTCCCGTTATATTCATATTTGGATGTGAGGTTATGTTTGTGTGCTTTCATTCTCTTTGTTTTGTTGCCAAGACGATTAGTTTCTTGCTTCTTCTAGTGTATAGCTTGCCTCCTTATGTTGGGCTTTTACCATTTATTATCCTTTGTAGTGCTGGATTTGTAGAAAGATATTGTGTAAATTTGGTTTTGTCATGAATATCTTGGTTTCCATCTATGTTAATTGAGAGTTTTGCAGGATACAGTAACCTGGGCTGGCATTTGTGTTCTCTTAGGGTCTGTATGACATCAGTCCAGGATCTTCTGGCCTTCATAGTTTCTGGCTAGAAGTCTGGTGATTCTGATAGGTCTGACTTTATATGTTACTTGACCTTTTTTTTTTTCTTACTGCTTTTAATATTCTTTTCTTTATTTTGTGCGTTTGGTGTTTTGACTATTATGTGACGGAGGAGTTTTTTTCTGGTCCAATCTATTTGGAGTTCTGTAGGCTTTTGTATGCCTATGGGTATCTCTTTTTTTTAGGTTAGGAAGTTTTCTTCTATGATTTTGTTGAAGATATTTACTGGTCCTTTGAGCTGGGAGTCTTCACTCTCTTCTATACCTATTATCCTTAGGTTTGATCTTCTCATTGAGTCCTGGATTTCCTGTATGTTTTGGACCAGTAGCTTTTTCCGCTTTACATTATCTTTGACAGTTGAGTCAATGATTTCTATGGAATCTTCTGCTCCTGAGATTCTCTCTTCCATCTCTTGTATTCTGTTGGTGAAGCTTGTATCTACAGCTCCTTGTCTCTTCTTTTGGTTTTCTATATCCAGGGTTATTTCCATGTGTTCTTTTCTTGATTGCTTCTATTTCCATTTTTAATTCCTTCAACTGTTTGATTGTGTTTTCCTGGAATTCTTTCAGGGATTTTTTATTCCTCTCTGTAGGCTTCTACTTGTTTATTAATGTTTTCCTGTGTTTCTAAGGGAGTTCTTCACATCTTTCTTGAAGTCCTCCAGCATCATGATCAAATATGATTTTGAAACTAGATCTTGCTTTTCTGGTGTGTTTGGATATTCCATGTTTGTTTTGGTGGGAGAATTGGGCTCTGATGATGCCATGTAGTCTTGGTTTCTGTTGCTTGGGTTCCTGGGCTTGCCTCTCGCTATCAGATTATCTCTAGTGTTACTTTGTTCTGCTATTTCTGACAGTGTCTAGACTGTCCTATAAGCCTGTGTGTCAGGAGTGCTGTAGACCTGTTTTATTGTTTTCTTTCAGCCAGTTATGGGGACAGAGTGTTCTGCTTTCCTGCGTGTAGTTTTTCCTCTCTACAGGTCTTCAGCTGTTCCTGTGGGCCTGTGTCTTGAGTTCACCAGGCAGGTCACTTGCAGCAGAAAAGTTGGTCTTACCTGTGGTCCTGAGGCTCAAGTTTGCTCATGGGCTGCTGCCCACGGGTTCTCTGCGGCGGCAGCGACCAGGAAGATCTGCGCCGCCCCTTCTGGGAGCTTCAGTGCACCAGGGTTCCAGATGGCCTCCGGTGTTCTCCTCTGGAATCAGCAATGTGTGTAGAGAGCAGTCTCTTCTGGTTTCGAAGGCGTGTCTGCCTCTCTGAAGGTTTAGCTCTCCCTCCCACGGGATTTGGGTGCAGAGAACTGTTTATCCGGTCTGTTTCCTTCAGGTTCCGGAGGTGTCTCAGGCAGGGGTCCTGCCGCTCCTGGGCCCTCCCCCATGGGAGCCCAGAGGCCGTATACAGTTTCCTCTTGGGCCAGGGATGTGGGCAGTGGTGGGCAGTGTTGGTGGTCTCTTCCGCTCTGCAGCCTCAGGAGTGCCCACCTGACCAGGCGGTGAGGTCTCTCTCCCACGGGGTCTGGGAGCAGAGAGCTGCTGCAGGCCGGGATCCGCGGGTGTGGGACTCCCCGAGTATAATTATTAGCATACGTTATACTTAACACACAGTCCATCACTATATCAGTTAAAGAGAAGATTTAGCTATCCATTCCAGCTTAAGAAAGGTTTAAAAATCTATATTATATCTTGGCCAGCTTGTATAGTATCTGATAACTATCCAATAAAATATGTATATTCAGAGTTAAACAGCTTGATATGAGACTATAATCAGTCTTCAACCCTGTCAGAAATCTGAGAATGACCAAATATCTATACACATAGGAAGCCAAACACGGCTTCTAGAATTGAGAGGTTGTAGAGACAAACCTCCACTAGCACAGCCCCCTGATAGCAACATGGGAGCCCAAGTCTTCAGCCTTCTCACCCAAAATCAACTGACAAACTCTTGAAATGCAGATTTTGAAGGGCTGATCACTCTTTCTTGGCATAGTTTATAGTCAACTATTCTGCATAATTTGTCCTTTTCTGGACAGTATTAGTCTGCAGATGAAACAGGCAGTTTTGTCTAGTGGCTGCCTAGCCACAAAGTATTGCCTCACCTGGAGGTAGAGATGTTCAAATTCTTCATTAAATCTGCCAAAGGGGGACTGTTAGGAGCAGATATGTCTCAACAAAAGATAAATAACTTTAAATCTCAAATTTTGTGGATTTCTGACGTTTTTGAAAACCATCTACCTATAATATAAGAAATCTGTACTGTTGTCTTTATATCTTAATAATATCTTGAAAGTACTCTCACAAAGTCAGCAATATGTTTGCTATTTGGCCCTTAACTCACTTGTGTAATCAACTCAGAAGTTTGTAATGGCATCAAGAGAAGGACTGGCTCTAAACCTTGTACTTTTAAACTCTTTTAACAAATAAATTCTATATCAAAGCAAAGATATGTTTTTCTCTTAGTTACCAAATGAGATTATGACTATATAACTCAATCTAGCTAATTCCTTCCTGTTAAATTAACATTTCTAAATTCCTCATAAAAACAACTTTAGAATAACCACTTTCAGCCCCCCAAAGTCCAGGGAATTGGGGCGACGACTCCTCCATAACTTCTTCAAGTTGTATATGGGCATTGAGATATCCTTGTGGGTAGGGGGTAGGTAGAATGAGGCAAATGCTGTAGCCGATGGGTCCTGACTAGACCCAGGTGAAAGTCCTTGAGACCAGGAATCCAAGTAGGCACATTCTTGTAAAATACAACTCTCAAGACAAAAGTTTAGAATCGGGATATCTTTTTGTTTGATTCTCCTGAAAAAAATTTTCAGGCAGTCTATCTCTATGAAGTCTGATCAGTATGACTCTGTGAAGGTTTCCAGAGTCTAATCACACTTTTTAAAAATACAAAGACAAAATCTTTCTCCCAAAATACTGTGTTCCTTAGTCTGTAACCAGAAAAGCTTGTATCTTGCACTCTCTCCTAGAGTAATAATATAACCATAAAACTCAAAGTCACACCCATTATGAATATTAAACAATTTTTTAAATAAGCTAAACAATGAACCTGATAGGCTTTTGTACTCTGTGATATCAGGAAATTAACCCAAAATTCTGTGGAGCCCATGTTAAGAGAATCTGAGCTTCCTGTTGTGGTAGATATAAAAAATAACCACAAACCCTCACTAGCCGGCATCAACGAGCCATATGGCCTTTAGCGGGGTAATTCATAAAGCAAACCAAATACCTTCTATCAATTCTAATATCAATAAAGAACATATCAAACCAGGACTTTAGTCCAAAATATATCCATCTGTTAAGCTCTCTACCCGGAGCCACAGATTTTTCTTTAACCTTAGTAACTTCTATAATATATGTCTGCATTCACTCTCCCTGGTGTTACAGACATTCATCACAACTCTCTACTTGGAGTTTGTGACCAATTTTTCCCTATCTAAGTTCTGAACCATAGATGAAAATCCCCACATGATTCGGATAATCTCTTTACTCTCTTCTTTCTAAAAACAAACTTAATCACCTTTTAATAAAGCTGTAATTAAGAAGTAGCTTGTCTAACTAGGATTTCAACCCAAAATTCCTGTGTAGCCCATGTTAAAAAGAATATGAGTATCCGGAAAGACTTTCTAAACAACTTTCTTTAAAAAGTAGCTTTTAATCTCTAACAGTCTGAGCTTCCATTATTTATCACACAGCCTGGGACCTACAGCCTGCCAGCCCAGGCTACTTCCCTGTTTCTTTGCTAAATTCCCGCACTTGAGATATCACATGACTTAACATGGTGCTGGCCTCCTCTTAACTTAGAAAATAAAAACTTTCTCTCAATTCTTAGGATTACTAGTGGATTCTTGTCTATCACATTAGTTCGCCATCTGTTGTTGTAAAAAAAAAGTATTGTTGTCTTTTACCTCACTAGGTCCAGCACCGCAGTACCCCAAGATATCTGCTAGATATCTTGGCGGAAACACATCCCAACTCCTTGGTGGCCCAGTGTCTCCTGCCACCACACACTTTGCTACACTCAAATCGTCACATAAAAGAACACACAACACAATAATCTTTGACCCAATTGGCAAGATATAATTGTCCACCTAAACATACAAAGCCCAGTATCATCCATCCCTTAAGAACATTTGTAACAACCTGTAAAGGTACAGCATGGAATCTTAACATCACCCGCCATATTGTCCTGCCATGGCTTCTCTCTCTCCGTCTCCTCTCCCTCTCTCCTGTTTCTTTTTGGAGGCATTCAGAGATATGAGTTTCCCCCTTAGCCCTGCTTTTGTTGTGTCCCATAAATTAGGGTATGTTGTGCCTTCATTTTCATTAAATTCTAAGAAGTCTTTAATTTCTTTCTTTATTTTTTCCTTTTCCAAGTTGTCATTGAGTAGAACATTGTTCAACTTCCATGTATATGTGGGGTTTCTATTGCTATTGTTGTTATTGAAGACCAGCCTTTGTCTATGTGATCTGATAGGATACATGGGATTATTTCAGTCTTCTTGTATCTGTGAGGCCTGTTCTGTGACCAATTATAGGCCCAATTCTGAAGAAGGTACCACCAGGTGCTAAGAAGAATGTATATTCTTTTGTTTTAGGATGAAATGTTCTATAAATATCTGTTAAATCCATTTGGTTCATGACTTCTCTTAGTTTCTCTATGTCTCTGTTCAGTTTCTGTTTCCATGATCTGTCCATTGGTGAGAGTGGGGTGTTGAAATCTCCTACTATTATTGTGTGAGGTGCAATGTGTGCTTTGAGCTTTAGTAAGGTTTCTTTTATGAATGTAGGTGCTCTTGCATTTGGAGCATAGATATTCAGGATTGAGAGTTCATCTTGGTGGATTTTTTCCTTTGATGAATATGAAATGTCCTACCTTATCTTTTTTGATAACTTTTGGGTGAATGTCAATTTTATTTGACAGTAGAATGACTACCCCAGTTTGTTTCTTGTGACCATTTGCTTGGAAAATTGTTTTCTAGCCTTTTACTCTGAGGTAGTGTCTGTCTTTGTCATGGAGGTATGTTTCTTGTATGCAGCAAAATGCTGGGTCTTCTTTATGTGTCCAATCTCTGTCTTTTTATTGGGGAATTGAGTCCATTAATGTTAAGAGATATTGGGGCTGGGGATTTAGGTCGGTGGTAGAGGGCTTGCCTAGGAAGCGCAAGGCCCTGGGTTCGGTCCCCAGTTCCGAAAAAAAGAACCAAAAAAAAAAAAAAAAAGAGAGATATTAAGGAATAGTGATTGTTGTTTCTTGTTATTTTTGTTGTTAGGAGTAGAATTATGTTTGTGTGTCTTTCTTCTTTTGGTTTCCTTGCAAGATTACTTTCTTGCTTTTTCTAGGCTGTAGTTTCCCTCCTTGTGTTGGGGTTTCCATTTACTATTCTTTGTAGGGCTGGATTTGTTTCTACTGGATATTATGTAAATTTGGTTTTGTCGTAGAATAACTTGGTTTTTCCATCTATGTTAATTGAGAGTTTTGCTGGTTATAGTAGCCTTGGCTGGCATTTGTGTTCTCTTAGGGTCTGTATGGCATCTGCCCGGGATCTTCTGGCTTTCATAGTCTCTGGTGAGAAGTCTGGTGTAATTCTTATAGGTCTGCCTTTATATGTCACTTGACCTTTCCCCCTTACTCCTTTTAATATTCTTTCTTCGTTTTCTGTATTTGGTGTTTTGAGTATCATGTGATAGGAGGAATTTCTTTTCTGGGCCAGTGTATTTGGTGTTCTGTAGGTTCTTGTATGTTTATGGGCATCTCTTTCTTTAGGCTAGGGAAGTTTTCTTGTATAATTTTGTTGAAGATATTTACTGGATCTTTAAGTCGAGAATCATCATTCTCTTCTATACCTATTATCCTTAGGTTTGATCTCCTCATTGTGTCCTGGATTTCTTGAATGTTTTGGGCTAGGGTTTTTTTCATTTTCCATTATCTTTGATGGTTTTGTCAATGTTTTCTATGGTATCTTCTGCCCCCGAGGTTCTCTCTTCCATCTCTTGTATTCTGTTGGCAATGCTTGTATCTATGACTCCTGGCCTCTTTTTTAGGGTTTCTATCTCTAGAGTTGTCTCCCTTTGTGATTTCTTTTCTTTTCTTTTTTTTTTTTTTTCTTTTTTTCGGAGCTGGGGACCGAACCCAGGGCCTTGCGCTTGCTAGGCAAGCGTTCTACCACTGAGCTAAATCCCCAAACCCCCACTGAGCTAAATCCCCAACCCCTTGTGATTTCTTTATTGTTTCTAGTTCCATTCTTAAATCCTGGATGGTTTTGTTCAAGTCCTTCATCTGTTTGGTTGTCTTTTCCTGTAATACTTTAAGGGATTTTTGTGTTTCCTCTTTAAGGGCTTCTACTTGTTTACCTGTGTTCTCCTATATTTGTTTAAGGGAATTTTTTAATGTCTTTTTTAATTTCCTCTATCATCATCATGAGATGTGATTTTTTAAATCCAAATCTTGCTTTTCTGGTGTGTTTGGATATCCAGTATTTGATTTGGTGGGAGAACTGTGCTCTGATGATATCAAGTAGTCTTGGTTTCTGTTGCTTAGGTTCCTGCACTTGCCTCTTGCCATCAGGTTGTCTCTGGTGGTAGCTTGTTTTGCTGTCTGTGACAGTGGCTTCACTCTCCTGTAAGCCTGTGTGTCAGCATTCTTGTAGAACTGTTTTTTTTTCCCCAGCTAGATCTGGGAACAGAGAACTGCTCCTGGTTTGTGTGTCCTAAAGCCTCCAGGTGGGTCGCTTGGAGCAGAAGAGTTGGTCTAACCTCTGCTCTCAGTGTGTCAGCACTCCAGGTGAATAGCTTTTAAGCTCTGGGCTCAAGCAGAAACCAGAAAGTTCCTGCCACTGACTGCTCCTGTTTCTGTATCCAGAGGGCACAAGGCAGTTCCTCTTGGGCCAGGAATGTGAGCAGAAATGACGGTCTCCCCTTATATCTTAGATTGTCCCCACTTCTGAGAGTCCAGCTCTCTCCCCCATGGGGATTTGGGTACAGAGGGCTGTGGGAGCAGTTCAATTCTGGGTGCAGCCAGAAACCCGAAGTGTACTGTCCCAGAGGACTTCTGCCTTTGTGTGTCCTGAGGCTATCAGACTGGTAGCTTGGAGCAGAAGAGGTGGTCTTACCTCTGCTCTCAGGTGTGTCTATGCTCCTGGTGACTGGCTTTTGGCTCCTTGGCATAGGCAGAAACTGGAGTGTCCTGCTTTTGACTGCTCCTAGTTTCCTTTGCCCAGAAGACATAGAGGGCACTAGGCCAGGATGTTCCTCTCTGACCAGGAATGTGGGCAGAATGGATGGTCTTCCCTGAGCTCTCAGTATTGTCTGCACTTCTGAGAGTCCAGCTCTCTCCTCCATGGGATTTGGTACAGAGGGCTGTGGGAACTGTTCAGCTCCAGGTGACTCTGTGATCTTTTAGAGTCTGCAGAGCATTTGTTCAGGCCCCTCTGGGTTTTAGAACTTCATCAAGAAGTCATGTGTAATTCTAATAATTCTGCCTTTATATGTTTCTTGACCTTTTTCTCCTGTAGCTTTAAATATTCTCTTTTCCCTTCCTGTATGTATGCTAAATGTTTTGTGTTCTAGTTTGTGTTCTTTATTCATTCTTGTACCTTTATAGACGTGTTCTTCTTTAGATTAGGAATTTTTTGATAACATGATATTTTTATTGAATATTTGGGAATTTTACCAATCATCTTTACTCCCAGTCTTCCCATGTCTGTGCTCCCTCGGAATTTTTGGGGTATGATTTTGTTGACCCTTCTCCTTGCTCTGTTTCTATAATTTTTAGGTTTGGTCTTTTCATACTTTCCCAGATTTGCTGGATGTTTTGTATCAGAAAAAAATTTCAGATTTAACATTTTAACCAATGTATCCATTTCTTTTGTTATCTTCAACTCCTGTGATTCTTTCTTCAATCCTTGTATTCTGTTGGTGATGTGTCTGTTTTCCTGTATGTTTGCCTTGATTTCTCATTTCCAAAATTTCATCATTTTGTGTTTTCTTTTATTGTTTCTTTTTTTTTTTTGTAAGCATTCATCTTCATCTTCTTCTTTTTTTTTTTTTTTATTAACTTGAGTATTTATTTACATTTCGAAAAGTTATTCCCTTTCCCGGTTTTAGGCCAACATCCCCTAATCCTCCCCTCCCCTTCTTTATGGGTGTTCCTCTCCCCATCCTCCCCCCATTGCCGCCCTCCTCCCAACAATCACGTTCACTGGGGGTTCAGTCTTAGCAGGACCAAGGGCTTCCCCTTCCACTGGTGATCTTACTAGAATATTCATTGCTACCTATAAGGTCAGAGTCCAGGGTCAGTCCATGTATAGTCTTTAGGTAGTGGCTTAGTCCCTGGAAGCTCTGGTTCTTGGCATTGTTGTTCATAAGGGGTCTCGAGCTCCTTCAAGCTCTTCCAGTTCTTTCTCTGATTCCTTCAATGGGGGTCCCGTTCTCAGTTCAGTGGTTTGCTGCTGGCATTCGCCTCTGTGTTTGCTGTATTCTGGCTGTGTCTCTCAGGAGCAATCTACATCCGGCTCCTGTTGGCCTGCACTTCTTTGCTTCATCCATCTTGTCTAATTGGATGGCTGTATATGTATGGGCCACCTGTGGGGCAGGCTCTGAATGGGTGTTCCTTCTGTGTCTGTTTTAATATTTGCCTCTCTCTCCCTGCCAAGGGTATTCTTGTTCCCTTTAAAGAAGGAGTGAAGCATTCACATTTTGATCATCCGTCTTGAGTTTCATTTGTTCTAGGCATCTAGGGGTAATTCAAGCATTTGGGCTAATAGCCACTTATCAATGAGTGCATACCATGTATGTCTTTCTGTGATTGGGTTAGCTCACCAGGATGATATTTTCCAGTTCCAACCATTTGCCTATTTAATTTCATAAAGTCATTGTTTTTGATAGCTGAGTAATCCATTGTGTAGATGTACCACATTTTCTGTATCCATTCCTCTGTTGAAGGGCATCTGGGTTCTTTCCAGTTTCTGGCTATTATAAATAAGGCTGCTATGAACATAGTGGAGCATGTGTCTTTGTTATATGTTGGGGCATCTCTTGGGTATATGCTCAAGAGAGGTATAGCTGGGTCCTCAGGTAGTTCAATGTCCAATTTTCTGAGGAACCTCCAGACTGATTTACAGAATGGTTGTACCAGTCTGCACTCTCACCAACAATGGAGGAGTGTTCCTCTTTCTCCGCATCCTCGACAGCATCTGCTGTCACCAGAGTTTTTGATCTAGCCATTCTCACTGGTGTGAGGTGAAATCTCAGGGTTGTTTTGATTTGCATTTCCCTTATGACTAACGATGTTGAACATTTCTTTAGGTGTCTCTCAGCCATTCGGCATTCCTCAGCTGTGTATTCTCTGTTTAGCTCTGAACCCCATTTTTTAATAGGGTTATTTGTCTCCTTGCGGTCTAACTTCTTGAGTTCTTTGTATATTTTGGATATAAGGCCTCTATCTGTTGTAGGATTGGTAAAGATCTTTTCCCAATCTGTTGTTTGCCATTTTGTCCTAACCACAGTGTCCTTTGCCTTACAGAAGCTTTGTAGTTTTATGAGATCCCATTTGTCGATTCTTGATCTTAGAGCATAAGCCATTGGTGTTTTGTTCAGGAAATTTTTTCCAGTGCCCATGTGTTCCAGATGCTTCCTAGCTTTTCTTCTATTAGTTTGAGTGTATCTGGTTTGATGTGGAGGTCCTTTATCTACTTGGATTAAGCTTTGAACAGGGTGATAAGCATGGATCGATCTGCATTCTTCTACATGTTGACCTCCAGTTGAACCAGCACCATTTGCTGAAAATGCTATCTTTTTTCCATTGGATGGTTTTGGCTCCTTTGTCAAAAATCAAGTGGCCATAGGTGTGTGGGTTCATTTCTGGGTCTTCAATTCTATTCCATTGGTCTATCTGTCTGTCTCTGTACCAATACCATGCAGTTTTTTTTTTATCACTATTGCTCTGTAATACTGCTTGAGTTCAGGGATAGTGATTCCCCCTGAAGTCCTTTTATTGTTGAGGATAGCTTTAGCTATCCTGGGTTTTTTGTTATTCCAGATGAATTTGCAAATTGTTCTGTCTAACTCTTTGAAGAATTGGATTGGTATTTTGATGGGGATTGCATTGAATCTGTAGATCGCTTTTGGTAAAATGGCCATTTTTACTATATTAATCCTGCCAATCCATGAGCATGGGAGATCTTTCCATCTTCTGAGGTCTTCTTCAATTTCTTTCTTCAGAGTCTTGAAGTTCTTATTGTACAGATCTTTTACTTGCTTGGTTAAAGTCACATCGAGGTACTTTATATTATTTGGGTCTATTATGAAGGGTGTCGTTTCCCTAATTTCTTTCTCGGCTTGTTTCTCTTTTGTGTAGAGGAAGGCTACTGATTTATTTGAGTTAATTTTATTCCCAGCCACTTTGCTGAAGGTGTTTATCAGCTTTAGTAGTTCTCTGGTGGAACTTTTGGGATCACTTAAACATACTATCCTATCATCTGCAAATAGTGATATTTTGACTTCTTCTTTTTCTGATCTGTATCCCTTGACCTCCTTTTGTTGTCTGATTGCTCTGGCTAGAACTTCAAGAACTATATTGAATAAGTAGGGAGAGAGTGGGCAGCCTTGTCTAGTCCCTGATTTTAGTGGGATTGCTTCAAGTTTCTCTCCATTTAGTTTAATGTTAGCAACTGGTTTGCTGTAAATGGCTTTTACTATGTTTAGGTTGGGCCTTGAATTCCTATTCTTTCCAGGACTTTTATCGTGACGGGGTGTTGAATTTTGTCAAATGTTTTCTCAGCATCTAATGAAATGATCATGTGGTTTTTATCTTTCAGTTTGTTTATATAATGGATCATGTTGATGGTTTTCCATATATTAAACCATCCCTGCATGCCTGGGATGAAGCCTACTTGATCATGGTGCTACCTGACTTTTAAGCATGATTTAATATGAGCACTTCCCAAAGTGTCCCATAAATATGCAGGAACATTACTGAACTTTTATATTTTTGGCTGCGAGCCTAGCCTTTAATGGTTGAGCCATCTCTCCAGCCCTACTGAACTCATTCTACAAAGCCAGCATTGCCCTGTGTATATTAGTGACTTTTCTATTGCTGTGGTAAAACACCATAACCAAAGAAACGTATAAAAGAAAGCATTAATTGGATTTATAGTTCCGGAGTGTTAGAGTCCACTGAGTCAAGTAAAGGCATGGCAGTAGGAACAGCTGAAATCTCACCTCTGAAACAGAAAGCAGGAGGCAGAGGGCCACGGAATGGAATGTGCCTCCCAATAGTAGCCTTCCTTTATACAAGTGATAAATGGGCTGAGAAAGAAACTAGGGAAACAACATCCTTCACAAGTGATATAAGATATCTGGGTGTAATTGACCAAACACATCAAAAATATGTATGACAAGACCGTCATGTTTCTGAAGAAAAGGGAATTGAAGGAAATAACAGAAGATGGATCTCCCATGTTCATGGATTTGTAGAATTAACATAGCAAAAATAGACATTTTACCAAAATCAATCACTAGATTCAACACAATCCCCATCAAAATTCCCACACAATTCTTTATAGACCTTGAAAGAGCAATTCTCAACTTCATATGGGAAACAAACAAGCAAACCAACCAACCAACCAACCAACCAACCAACCCAGGATAGCTAAAAAATCTTGTACAATAAAAGAACTTTTGGAGGTATTACCATTTCTTATTTCAGGCAGTGCCATAGAGCAAAATTAAAAATAGCATTGTATTGACATAAATACAGGTTGGTCAATGGAATTGAATCTAGGACCCAGAAATAAATCCACACATGTACAGACTTGATTTTTGACAATGAAGTCAAAATCATACAACGGAAGAAAGAAAGCATCTTCAAAAAAAAAAATGGTGCAAGTCTAACCTGATGTCTGCATGTAGAATAAGGCAAATAGATCCATGTCTATTGCCCTGCACAAAACGCAATTCCAATGTGGATCAAAGACCTCAACATAAAACTAGACACACTATATCTGATAAAAGATAAAGTGGGGAATAGTTTTGAATGCATTGATACAAGAGACAATATCCTAAACAGGATACCAACAGCTCAGGCACTAAGATCAACAATTAATAAATGGGACCTCATGAAATTGAAAAGCCTCTGTAAGGGAAAAGACACCATCAATAGGGCAAAATGGCAGCCTATGGATTGGGAAAAAACCCTCAACTCTACATCAAACAGGATTAATATCCAAAATTAATTAAAAAACTCAAGAAATTAAACACCAACAACCCAAATAACCCAATTTAAAAATGTAGTACAGAGCAAAATAGAGAACTCTCGATAGGAATCTCTAATGGCCAAGAAGCACTTAAAGAAATGTTCAAGTCTTTTTTAAAAAAGATTTATTTATGTATGTGAGTAGACTGTAGCTGTCTTCAGACACACCCAAAGAGGGCATCAGATCCCATTATAGATGGTTGTGAGCCACCATGTGGTTGCTGGGAATTGAACTCAGGACCTCTGGGAGAGCAGTCGGTGCTCCTAACCACTGAGCCATCTCTCCAGCCAATGTTCAAGTCTTCAGTCTTTAGTATGACTCTGAGATCCCATCTTATACCCCTCAGGATGGCTAATATCAAGAAATCAAGTGATAGCACATGCTGGCAAGGATATGGGCAAGGGTTTCACTTCTCCATTGTTTGTGGGAATGCAAACTTGTATAACCACTTTGGAAATCAACCTGGAGATTTCTCAGAAAATTGGCAATAGTTCTACCTCAAGATCCTGCTATACCAAGACCGTGGGCATATACCAAGAAGCTGCTTCATCATACCACAAGGACATTTGCACAACTTTGTTTGTAGCCTCTTTTCTTTTCCCTTTCCTTTCCTTTCCTTTCCTTTCCTTTCCTTTCCTTTCCTTTTCTTTTCTTTCCCTTTCTTTCTTTCTTTCTTTCTTTCTTTCTTTCTTTCTTTCTTTCTTTCTTTCTTTCTTTCTTCCTTTCTCTCTCTCTCTCTCTTTCTTTCTTTCTTGGCTATTTTATGTATTTATATTTCAAATGTTATCCACTTTTCTGGTTTCCCTTCCCGAATCCCTCTCTCCCCATCTCCTCTCCCCCTGCTTCTATGAGGGTGCTCCCCCTTCCACCCACCCACTCCCATTTTACTACCCTGGCATTCCCCTACTGGGAAAATTGAGCCTTCACAGGACCAAGGGCTTCTCCTCTTATTGATGTCAGATAAGGCTATCCTCTGCTACATATGCTCCTAGAGCCATGGAGCCCTCCATGTATACTCCCTGGTTGGCGGCTTAGTCCCTGGGAGCTCTGGGGGAGGGGTCTGGTTGGTTGGTATTGTTCTTCTTTTGGTGTTTCAAACCCCTTCAGCTCCTTCAGTCCTTTCTCTAACTCCTCCAATGAGGACCCCTTTCTCAGTCTAATGGTTGACTGTGAGCAATTGAATCTGTATTTGTCAGGCTCTGGCAGAGCCTTTTACCTCTTTATTCACAATAGCCAGAAACTGGAGACAACGTAGATGTCCCTTACCTCAAGAATGGATAAAGAAAATGTACATTTACACAATGAAATGTTACTTAGCTATTAAAAACAAGGACATCGCTCTCTTTTTCCGGCTGGAACCATGGAGGCTGTACTAGAGAAGAAAAAGAAGGTTGCCGCTGCGCCAGGAACTAAGAAGGAAAAGGTTCCCATGGAGCCAGAAACCCTTAAGAAAAAGCGAAGGAATTCCGCAGAGTTGAAGGTGAAGCGCCTGAGGAAGAAGTGTGCCCTGAAGACTCCTGCGAAAGGCAAGGAGGAAGCTCATCTGCGAGAAGGCAAAGCACTATCACAAGGAGTGCAGATAGGTGTACCGGATTGAGATTCGCATGGCTAGGAAGGCAAGGAAAGCTGGCAACTTCTATGTGCCCGTAGAACCAAAATTGGGCATCAGAAATTTGTCATCAGAATCCGAGGTATCAATGGAGTAAGCCCAAAGGCGCGCAAGGTGTTGCAGCTGCTTCGTCTCTGGCAGATCCTCCATGGCTCCTTTGTGAAGCTCCACAAGGCTTCAGTGAACATGCTGAGGACTGTGGAACCGTACATTGCATGGGGCACCCCAGCCTGAAGTCAGTAATGAGCTCATCTACAAGCGAGGCTATGGCAAAATCAATAAAAAGCGCGTTGCCTTGACAGATAATTCCTTGATTGCTCCATCTCTTGGTAAATTTGTCATTATCTGCATGGAGGACCTAATTCAGGAGATCTATACAGTTGGGAAATGCTTCAAGGAAGCAAATAACTTCCTGTGGCCCTTCAAACTATCTTCCCCACGAGGTGGAATGAAGAAAAAGACAACTCACTTTGTAGAAGGTGGAGATGCTGGCAACAGGGAAGACCAGATAACAGGCTTATTAGACGGATGAACTGAAGTGTCGCCCGTGGTAGTTTTATAATCTGGTCAGTTAATAAACAGTCACAGCTTGGCAAAAAAAAAAAAAAAAAACAACCCAAAAACAAAAGAACAAACAACAACAACAACAACAACAACAAAAACCAAACAGACGAACAAACAAAAACAGGGACATCATGAAATTTGCGGGCAAATGGATGGAGCTAGAAAATGTCATCTTGAGTGAGGTAACTTAGACTCAAAAAGACTAGTATGTACTCACTTGTAAGGGGATAATAGCGCTAAAGCACAGGATAACAATGCTACAATCAATGAACCTAAAAAAGCTAAGTAACAAGAAGGGCCCAAGAGAGAATGCTTGAATCTCACTGAGAAGGGGAAATAAAATAGACATCCGGGGTGGTGGAGGGAGGGAGCTGGATGGGAGAGGGGGTAGGGAGAAAATAGGGGTGCTGATTGGGTGTGTGGGGGAGGGGCTGGGACAGAGAACAGCATTTTGTTGGGGGAGCATCTTTGGGGCCAGCTGAAGCCTCGGGATCGGGGAGGCTCCTGGGAGTCTATGGGGGTGACCCTAGCTTAGACTCCTAGCAGCAGGGGATATGGCGCCTGAAATACCCACCTTCTGTAACCAGGAGAGACTACCAGTGGGGGGAGGAGGACACCAGCACAGCCACAAACCCTTCAACCCCAGATTTGTCCTGCCTTCAAGATGCGCAGGCATCAAGATGGAACCGAGATTGAGGGAATGGCTAAACAATTCTGTTCCTGAGAAGATGCAGAACAAACTTGAGACTGTGTGTGTGTCAGGCTCTGTGTGGGGCACATGCATGAGGGGTAGCATTGTGTGAGCGTGTGCGTGTGCATGTGCGTGTACGTGTGCGTGTGTGTGCGTGCGTGCGTGCGTGCGTGCGTGCGTGTGTGTGTGTGTGTGTGTGTGTGTGTGTGTGAGGGCGGGGGTACTCTAAAAAGCAGCACATAGGGTGAGTCAAGATGGTGGGTGACAGCCAGGCACAGTCTGCCAGTCTCCAGAGTCTCCCGGGGAACGATCTGGAGAAAGCAGAAGAACGGCTAGAAGAGAAGGGTACTTGACACAGCAGAAGAGAAAGTCCGGGGCTTTGGCTTGCTTTTTAGGGGCTCTTCACTCCCAAAAGAAGACAGATTGCCGACTTTGGGGAAATCTGCCCTGTCTTAGAGTGGTGCACATTCTGTAGAGCCGGAAAGGTGCCGAGGTCTAGGAACCTCTTAAAATGTGATGCTCAAAACTTGGCTGTTCGGCTAAAGTGAATGCTGTGTCTAGTTTAAGTAGCTTTAGCCCCTGTTGGCTGCAGAAATTGCATTTGCATGTGGAAGTGCCCGAACTCTGCTGCGGAGTGCTGAGAGCACGGGTTTCAGGGCAGACTTCTCTAATGCCTGGTTCCTCTTTTCCTTTCCTCCCTATTTCTTCCTCTTCCTTGTTCAGGCCGCTTTTCACAGCGTTTGCATATCCATGCTGAACGCGTTTGAAGCTTGCGATTCTTTTTTTCTGGTTGTGGGGATCGGATCTCTGTGGCCCAGAGAGTTCCACCCTGTGGTTTTAAATTTTCAAGTACTCTCGGAGGTACTTGCCCATTTAGTCCTCTGCACCTTCTCCTTGATGCTGGATTAATCCTCGCCACATTTATTTCTTGTTTATATAAAACATACTAAGGCTGACACAAGTTTTCTGAAGAAAGCAGGACTCTTCTCAATATGGCGTTACCAAACATTTATACTGAAGTGAACTTCAAAAATCAACCTGTTTCCTCAGGCACCGTCTCAGACTCCTCTTCATGCACCATCTCATCTTCAGGTAAACCTTCCTGCACCCCCAGAACAATACAATCTCGTTTTCTGGTGGTCTAGGCTAATGGTGAGGTGAAAGAAGGTATCTATGAACAAGGCCTGGGGGATGTTGATGCTGGCTGTTTGCCAGGCTGTGGTGTGAGACAGGAGATAATTCAGCAAGTTAAATTGTCTGTAAAGTAGCTTTGAAGGGTTTGTTGCCTTGTACTGGGCAAAGAAATGAGTTCAGGATACTGTCCTTAAAGAAAGTCTGAGTTCTTCTGTATATTTTTTGACATATGTAAAACGATACTTTACCTGTGAAAATAAATCTATTACTTAGCTTTCTATTTACTTAACAGCATGCCATAACTTTAAGGTATTAGTTTGTTTTGGGGGCCTTGTCATTTTATCTATAAGGGGAGTTTGAGTGTCCCTTTCTCCCCTCATGCTGGGAATAGGAAGCAAGGCCTTACACACTTGCTAAATGTAAGCTCTGTTACTAGAGTTACAAGGGTCTGTGCTATTCTTATTCATTTTAAACTCTCCTTTAGCTAGCATGTAAACCAACCATTTGATCCATTATGGTATTTTATGCAAACATCTTTATCCCTTGTGTACATCCCTAACCCTAACCCCTCCTCCCTCCCTGATCTCTAGATCATTCCTTTCCCTTTCTGAAATATTCCTCCCCTCTGCTTTCATGACACATCTATTTACACGCACACACACATAAATACATACACACATAAATACATATACACATGCACACCCCCCCACAAATGCATATACACACTCATACATACATTCATATACACCCCCACACCCACATAAACACAGATATACACACGCATACACATACACACCAGTATATGCACACACACACACACGAACACATACACATACATGCATGCACACACACACACATCTAAGTGTGAAAGCAGCTGTGACACTTGCCTCTCCTTCCCCACTACCCTCTTGTTGTTTCTCCCTCTTTTTTATGCCTCTTCCACCCTCAGTTTCCGTCAACCCAGAAAATGGTTTCTAATCAAGAAATAGATAAAAGATGACCTTAGACCATATCCTAAACATGTGAAGTATGCTTATACAGACATAGCTGTTTTTGCATGCTTCCCAGTAATACTGGAGGCAGTTTTGGAGACTATTTCAACATACAACAAAGTACTATGTAGTCATGATAAGAAAATATGGCGATGGAGAAATGTCCATGAAAATACCAGGGCAGAAATAAATGATTGTGATATGTCAGTCATATGGGGAAATATGCACACATGTATGTATACCTTAAAACTCCATAAAAGGACACACACACGCATGCACACACACTCACACATGTGTATGCACAATCGCATATATGCACACACATGAACACATACACTCACACTTGCACATGTACACAGTCACACACCACACACACATACACACATACATGCACACATACACATACTCATACATACATTCACACACTCACACATACATACACACACGCACACACACACACTCTCACACACATGCCTCTCAAATACCGAAATTAATGAGTTATTGTCAGTGATATAAAGTTGTGCTTTTATGCTTATCCAATGGACATCATTGTTTCTCTCCTATCTGCTTCTTTTTATTTCTATTTTTTAAATCATTCTCTTCACATCCTGCTCACTGCTCACCTCTTAGTCCCTTCTTCCCACAGTCCTTCCCTATTTCCCTCCTCTTCTTCTCTGAGTGGGTGGGACTCCCCACCCCCAGGTCCCCCCCGCCCCCCCCCGCCCCATCTTGGCACTTCAAGTCTCTGCGAGGCTAGGCGCTTCCTCTCTCACTGAGGCCCACCAAGGCAGCCCTGCTAGTAGAACATATCCCAATACAGGCAACAGCTTTAGGGACGGCCCCTGCTCCAGTTGTTCGGGAAACATATGAAGACCAAGCTGCACATCTGCTCCATATGAGCGGGAGGCTTAGGTCCAGCCTGTGTATGTTCTTTAGTTGGTGGTTCAGACTCAGAGCTCCAAATGTCCGGGTTAGTTGACTCCGTTGGTCTTCCTGTTGAGTTCTTATAACCTTCGGGTCCCACAATCCTTCTTCCTATTCTTCCATGAGTCCTTAAGCTCCACCCACTGTTTGGCTGAAATATCCAAATAGTTTAAAAAGATAAAATTCTCTCAGAAATAGTATAGACCCTTTCTTGTAACTCTAGTAACAGAGCTTGCATTCAGCAAATGTGAGATCCTGCTTTCTGTCTCCATTATGGGTGGAGAAAGAGGCACTCAAACTCCCCTTCAACATAAAACGACGCGTCTCCCAAATACAAACTAATTCCTTAGAGTTGCGATATACTGTTAAGTAAACAGAAAAGTGAGTGCGGTACAAGAGTCTGTATTATTAATATATAATGGTAGAAAAGGGAGAAGATGAAGAGGAGGAAACGGTAGAATTCATTACTGATTTAATTAGTTTATTTTTCCCTTTAGCGCTCCCAAAGAAGACCACCGTTCACAAAAGTAATCCTGGCTTTCCCACACTGCTTCTTGCCCTGTTGATATTTTTCCTGCTGTTAGCAATCTTATCCTCTGTTGGTCTGATCAGTAAGTATGCCAATGGAATAAGTAAGCAATGTCTGTCTCGCACAAAGAGAGACACCCACTAGAAACATAATTATCAGTGGTTTCC
This sequence comes from Rattus rattus, assembly GCF_011064425.1. Lineage (NCBI taxonomy): Eukaryota > Metazoa > Chordata > Mammalia > Rodentia > Muridae > Rattus > Rattus rattus. The sequence continues at coordinate 24,172,066 of NC_046159.1, read as the reverse complement.
CCAAGATACCTGAAAAAGAAACTTTCTTTGGGGAGACATTGGGAATTTTTAATTAATTACACAATGACTTTTCTGTTAAAGTCATTCATTCTTACTAGAGAAACATGTACATGTTTGTTGGTGTCACAAAGGGACATACTGGGGCACGTACGTTGGATTCCAGTACCGAGGATGAAGCTGCGTCTCCTTGGCAGCATTTAGAAGCCAGACCCATTAGACGCGCAGACACTCATCTTTTGGAATAAGGAGGGATGAGAAGACCAGGCTATTCCAGGGACAGCACTCCAGCGGAGCACCTTCTAATTACTTTGTTCCTGCTCCAGGTTATGTGAGATCTAAGCCAATTTAGCAAGTAGAGGATTTCTATATAAGGTTAGCTTTCAGAGCTTATTAGAAAATTTAAAGGCAAGGCCAGGCACGGTGGCACATGCCTTTAATTTAATCCCAGTGCTCAAGAATCAGAAACAGGGAAAGCTCTGTAGCTTCAGGGCAGCCTGGGATACATGGTGGCAACTTGTCTAAAAATAATAGTGTACAATTAGTATATTTTTGTGTATTTTATCTTTCCCTCCAATAATTAGTAGCATTCATCTTCCTGTGCTGGAAAGTGTGTTAGAGGACCTAGAGAGAAAAATAGCCCCGTTCTTTAGAGAGTGGCCAAGTAAAGTGACACCTACAAAATGGTATAGGAAGTGCTGTGCAGGTTGGGTGTGAGCACAGGGGGCTGAGGTTGGGTTGGAGGAGGTGATATCTAGACCAGTGGGCCAGCACTGTCCAGAAGTAGGAGAGCATGATAAACACGGGGAAGAGTAAGCTAGCTTGTCTGGAACACACAGCGCCAAGTGAAGCAGCAATGAGGTCATAGGCGGTAGACACAAACAGGACTCAGAATGGGGAAAGTGCTGTGTTAGCATTAAAAAATAAAGGTCTGGGCTGGGCATGGTGCTGCATGCCTAATATCTTAGCACTGGGGAAACTGAGGCAGGAGGTTTGCAAAATTCTAGGCCAGCCTGGCTATCCTGTAAGACCTTGTCCAAAAAAAAGTTTGCATTTTTCCACTAGATACTTTTTTCTTTTTTTTTTTTTAAGATTTATTTATTTATTATGTATAGAGTTTTGCCTGCATATACACTTACACACCAGGAGAGGGCATCGGATCTCATTACAGATGGTTGTGAGCCACCATGCGGTTGCTGGGATTTGAACTCAGGGCCTCTGGAAGAACAGTCAGTGCTCTTAACCTCTGAGCCATCTCTCCAGTCCCCTAGATACTTTTTTCAAGTATCTTTTGCTTCTTAACAAGAAGATCTAAAGTTTTATACATTAAGACTGCCATTTGTTTGTTTCATACTTCTGTGGCTTGGTAGATTATATTGCTATCAGCTAGGAGGCTCCTGAAGCCCTTGGAACTTAGCCATCCACGCATGTGGCTGGGCACATGCAGGATAACTTCCAATGAAGAAGCTGTCACGTGGGATTACAGGAGCAGTATGGCCACACTTCTCTCATTCATCGGGATAGCCCATCTTTGTTCACTGAACATCTCAGAGTACGAGAAAGAGTCAGTCATGCCTCTCAAAGTCTCAACTTGGAAGTAGCCAGAGTTGCTTTTGCATGAGTGAATGGCAAGATGAAGCATGGGTATAGGAATACTAAAAATTGTTAGCATTTTTATAAATGTGTCACAGTCAGGAGGAGCCGCCGATGGAGTTTTAGGCAGGGAATTGAAACAGTCAAATTAGACCTGCAGAAGTGCACTGTCAGACTGGTGTGTAAATGGAATAAACTAGAGGTCAAGAGAAAAACTAGAAAGCAAACCCAGAACCCAGCAGAGACTGACCCAAAGACAGTGTCTGTGAAGGGTGGTGAGGAGATAGAGCCCGGGAGGAAGAGGCTTGATGAACATCAAGATCTGGGAATGAAGGAACCCGGGAAGCGAAGCCACTCCAACACCCAGGCTTGGCAGACTTGGCTGTGATGAAGGTGTTCATGAAGGTGGACAAAACAGGGTGAGGATAGAAGATACTGATTTGGGCTTTGAGTGTGTTGAGTTTATCCTTGACTGTCATGTTCAGTGAGGGCATAGTTATCTGTATGTCAGGAGGGAAGGTCTGAGGTTTTCCATTCACATTCAGGCAGCAGGTGAAACATGGAGATGTGCCCATCACTTGGAAAGAGGGTTTAGTCTGAGAAGGAAGAATAGTGACTGGGCAGTAGAAAGTGTTGCATTTCTAAAGGGTTGGGTGGAGGGAAAGGAGATTATGAAAGACAGTAAGAAGTGACAATAAGGAGGCGAGACCCAACGGCAATGTCCTGTGAACTGAGAAGGAAGAAACTGTGGTCACATCCAAGAGCAAGGCAGACAAGTGTCCAGGATGTTATCCATAATCCATTTTTTTTAAATCACTGTCCCATTTGTAACTCAGACTGGATTGGAACTTGATACATGGTCCAAGCTGGCCCGGAGTTGTCAATCCTCCTATCTCCACCTCTCCAGTTTTCGGATTATAGGTAGACACCATCGTGTAAGGATGGTTTAAGTGAAATAGAAGCAAAAGCCGGGATGTGGTTGGGCAAGGAGCACATAAGACATAATGGGGAAAGAGAAAAGCCCCCAGTTCTAAGGGATAGATCAGTCAGCCAAAACACAAAACAAAGCAAAACACGGTCATTACAAATCATAGACGCGTGTAGTTCCTTTTCTACTTTTAAAATGTATTTCTATTAATTGAGGATTTCATACAATGTGTTTTGATCATATTCACCCACATTCTTTTCCCCAATTCCTCCCAGATTCACCCTCCCAGTTCCCTCTCTGCCCAATTTGTGTCTGTGAGTTAGTTTTAAGTTGGGATTGACATGACAGTCTTGGTTCACTGACTGAGAGTCGGGTGTGAGGGCTCACGCCTCCTAGTTCTCTGGACATGGAGGCAGGAAATTGTGTGAGACTAGTCTGGGCTACACAGCTAGACCCTGCCTCAAAGAAACAAACAAACAAAAAGGGAGGGCAGGTGGGGGTGGCAGGGAGAGGTAGTGAGTAAAGAGTAAAATTATAATGCTACCAGGAAAATGAGTATCTTTTATTCTCCACCCCCCCAGCTTTGTTTCAAATGTATTCTGATCTCCTTGAAGAAAAAAACACTCTACAACAACTGAACCACGCAAAATTGCATTGTATAAAAAACTACTCGTCTGTGGAAGGTAAAACTTAATGTGCCTGGAATCCATTTGTCAGACATTAAGTGTAAGCATGCTACACAAGTTTTTCCAGGACAGCATACTAAGGAGTGGATTGTTAGCCATTAGACCTAGCAACGCAGTATTTTGCAATTCTTATGCACATGAGATCTGCCTTTTCTACCCATTAGTCAGTGGTATCTACAGGTACCCGAGGACATTTATATTTGTATTATAGTTTGATACACATCTTGTTGGTCCTTCTGCTCCTTCGACATTTCACTTTCAGCGATCTGCTTCCTTCCTTCTGAGATTTAAGAAGGCTCTATCCTAGACTCAGGATGGATAGACTCTGTCCTCAGCCTCCTCTCAGCCATTACCCTGTGTAGCCTTGGATCATCTTATGGAAGAATAGTGTGTTACAAGTTTTGGCATATCATATTTTCATTTTTGTTCAATTCGGTTTTATTTTGAGATGGAGTCCCATGCAGCCTAGGCTGGTCTCAAATGTATCAGGTAGCTGATGACGGCACTAAATTTTGGATTCTCCTGCCTCCCCCTCTCTAGTCCCGTGATTACAAGTGTTCACGGTCACATTTGGTTTTATGATGTGCTGTGCATGGAGCTCAGGGCTTCTCGCTCACTAGGTGAGTGCCCTAACTGAGCTATATCCCCATCCCAGTGAAATATGTTTTAAAAATAGACCTTGATGTTTGATATACAGTTATTTAGAGGCATACTCATGAGTTCTAATGTTCCCTGTTTTAGCTTACTTACTGACTTATGAATTATTTTCAGCATGTTGGGAAATGCCCCTTTAAACTCTTCCCGTTTTTCCGAGTGGTTTTCTCTGCCTCAGAGCGTCTCATTTCTCTTTTCCCACGTATCAGTTAATACTTCGCATATCTTGCTCCTGTGATATCTGTTATATACATTTGGGATCATGGTATGAGGCTGCGGTTCTTTTATCTGCGTGTTTCATTTTTGTTGTTAAGTTGGTACCTTTTTTAATTTTATTTGCCAGTTCTTTAATTTGTCCCCTCCATTCTGTTATCAGTGCCATCTATTGTAAATGGAAAAGGTTACTGCATTTTTAATACAGATCTTTAAAACATTTACTTATGCCCATATGCTGCTCCCTCCAAGACCCCCCTCACAGAATTCTTCTTCCCACCCCCCATCACCTCTGAGAGGGTGGCTCCCCACCACCCAGGTACCCCCCACCCTTCTAGATCAAGTCTCTGCAGGATTAGGCGCATCCTCTGCGCTTTTCAAGTAAAAAACAAATTCCATTTTGATTCTTACTGACGTCTGCATCTTTTCTGGCTTTCAGTTTTTCCAAGATGTCTGTATCATCTCATTGAAGCACTTAAAGTTATTTCTGTTATTTTTTTGAGACTATAGTATAATCGCACAATTTCCTTCTTCTCTTCCTCCAAACCCTCCCATATACACCTCTGTGCTCTTTCAAATTCATGGACTATTTTTAAAATTAATTTGTTGTTACATATGTAATGGTTACAGATATATTTATCTATCTATCTATCTATCTATCTATCTATCTATCTATCTATCTATCTTCATCATCATCATCTAATCTATCTATCTATACCTCTATCTATCTATACCTCTATCTATCTATACCTCTATCTATACCTCTATCTATACCTCTATCTATCTATACCTCTATCTATCTATACCTCTAATCTATCTATCTATCTATCTATCTATCTATCTATCTATCTATCTATCTATCTATCTATCTATCTATACATCTATCTATCTATCTATCTATCTATCTATCTATTTCATCATCATCATCTAATCTATCTATACTTCTATCTATCTATACCTCTATCTATCTATACAACTATCTATCTATCTATCTATCTATCTATCTATCTATCTATCTATCTATCTATCCATCTATCTATCCCCAAAGGCTCTCCTTGAAGTACAACCTGCTCATTATGTATAATGTTAATTGCATGCTTGTTTTCAGGGCTGACCATTTGGTATTAGAGAACCAGTGGGTATGCTCTTCCCTGAGGAAGACTGTTTCTCCCACTCTTCATATTCCTTAGTTGCCTATAGTTCTTTGTGTGGGGTTGAGACCTTGTTGACTCCCTGCCTCACACCCCATCCATGTTAGCTCGTCTGTTATTGTGGTCCTTGTTAAGCACATGCTTAGGCAATCATGCTGGTAAGACTTCACAGGTGTAGTTTCTGACGTTTTTAGCAGACACAATCTCATAGCAAACTCTGTTCCTCTGAGCTTTACACTCTTTCCACGCTCTCTTGTGGAAAGGATCCCTGAGCCTTAGGTGCTGGAGTTGTTTTGTAGATGTATCCTTCGGGAATGGGCTCCATGACTTTGCATTTTGATTGGTGGTGGTTTTCTGTAATGATCTGTTGTGTTGCATAGAGAAGTTTCCTTCATGAGGGGTGAGGACTACACTTATCTGTGGGTATAAGGATAAATATTTAAAATGTAGTTAGGAATGATCTGTTGTGTTGCATAGAGAAGTTTCCTTCATGAGGGGTGAGGACTACACTTATCTGTGGGTATAAGGATAAATATTTAAAATGTAGTTAGGATTATGCTGGTTTAAAAAGGTGGTAGTTGTAGGTTCTTCTCTAAGGTCTGTGACTTTACTAGCCCTGGATAGTTAGATTTTTACTACTAGGCATGGTTTCCCTCTTGTTGAGTGGACCGTAAGTCCAATTAGAGGTGTTGGTTACCACCAAGGTATTCATGCCACTATTGCGCCCCACGCATGTCATTATGCTCACCGAAGCACTTTTATCATGGGTGCATTAAAGCTTGTTGAGGAAATTCTACCATTACTGTCATCTTTATGCTTTAAAAATACTTTCATATTTTCATACATATATAATGTTCTTTGATAGAAGTCCCCCATTATCTTCTTTTAATCCCTGTGCTTTCCCACCAAGATCTTCCTTTGTTCCAATCCTCTTCCCACTTCTTCCTCTTACTTTCTTACTTCCTCTTACTTCTTTCCTGTCTTTCTTTCTGTGAGCCACGCCAATAGGGTGGGGTGGGGTGGGGTGGAGTGGGGTGGGGTGGGGTGGTTAATTACTTGATAAGGGCAGTGTATCAGTGGCTGCACCACTGAAGAACAGGACTTCATTCTGCAACCTTTAACTGAAGAGCTCTAGAAAGGGTAAGCGATGGGCTCAGTCTTGAGTGGTTCACCACTACTGTGAGTTTCTAATATGCAACAGCCATGTCATGCCCAGAAGTCAACACTCCTTTCCATCCTTTGGTCCTTACATTTTTTCTGCTCCCTCTTCCATGACGTTCCTAGTGTCTTGGAGAGGTGTTTACCTTGCTTCTTGCTATGTATTAGTCTTTTGTTTTAAGTTTGAAAACTTTCTGGTTCTTGACATGATGGGTTACTTTTTTGTGAGCCCTTGGTATATTTTTGTATTATGCCTTATTTAAATACGATGCTTTGTACTTACATCTCCTTCCTTCCAATAAAGACAAAGTCTGGAGCTGCTGTCCAAAGAATTGGAAGCCGTTTGGTTCCCACTGCTACTTCACTTCCTGGGACTCTGCATCCTGGAGTGACAGTGAGGAGAAATGTTCCCACAGGGGTGCTCATCTGTTGGTGATCCACAGCCAGGAAGAGCAGGTGCATCCTGGGAAAGAGTGGGGCCTGGGTCTGCCATACTGTCTGCCTGTTTCTACTAAGAGGGAGTTTTGTTGACGTGGGTGTTGATGCTGTGGCAGAAGGCTTTCCAGCAGATATGCAAGAATGGTGGCTTTAACACTTGCCTTCTATACATTGGTCCCATTTCACTGGAACTAAACAACCCTACACAATTGTGCCATCATAAAGGTTCAACCCACGAGGGTTAAAGGATAATGTGTTCTGCCTGAAATATCAGTTTGTGATTTTGATATGATAATGTTTTACCATTAACTGCACACCAGAGAGGCCTATGAAGCTGAATAGAAAATAAAGTTAAATTCTGAAAAGCCAGTCAGTGATGAGATTAAAGAATCTTTAAAGCTATGGAGAAAAAAAAAAACCCCAAAAAACAAACAATGATATCTGCAGATTTTCTTCCAGTTACAGCTTTGAGGAATGCCAGCTCTTAGTGAAACAAGGAAGTAAGGCTCAGCTAGTAATTCTTTAGGATTGAGGATAGAGATTGCTTTCATGTGTAATGTGAGTGGGGCTCCTCAAGTGACAAATTTTACATACTGTCCTTTTCTTTTTATATTTATGCTATCATAAAGATCTCAGATGAAATGTTACCCTGTACTTGTAAATATATGCATGCATCATATATTAATAAAGATTTAAAGAACATGTTTAAAAACACTGACAAGCTAGCATCTCCGATTTGCTCATTTTATGTTGTAAATTTGTATCAATGACCATGCTATCTCCTCACATTTCTATACCTGAAAGAATAATTAAAGAAGTTATTTTATTGTATGATATATAGATGTACATAATATTTGACCAAGCCCCCCCACTCCCTTCCCTTCCAACTTGTTCCTTATCCCCCATCCTCTATTCCCTCCTTTAAGAAGACAAAGTGTTCTTAAATATTATTTTAAATCCATTGAGTCCACTTCATGTTGCCAGTATGTACATGAATGTAGGACTATCTTTGGGAACATGGATGGCCTATCATGGGGCTGCATCCTTGAATCTGACTCTCCCTCTCCCAGTAGACAACAATTTCCAAATAGCTCAGCAAGCAAGCTTGAAGCAAGCACGCACACCAACCAACCTACTCAATCCAAGCTGAGTTCTCTTTCTTTTTTCCCTTTAGGATTTCATCACTGATACTCTGAACCCTCGGGCTCATTATTATGTGGGGCTGTCAGATACAGAGGGCCATGGAAAATGGCAGTGGGTTGATCAGACACCATTCAATCAGAATGCCACGTAAGTCTAGAGCTGAGGAACCCTGAGTCCCGTGTCATGCATGGAATTTAATGTGTTGGATTATAGGACTGAAATAGCTTACTCTTATTTGGTTGCTTTGTACTAGGATCAATAATTTTATTATTGTTTTTATATATGTATGTATGTATGTATGTATGCATGCATGCATGCATGTATTTTTTTTTTTTTTTGAGACAAGGTTTCTCTGTGTAGTCCTGGCTGCCCTGGATCTCATTCTATAGACCAGGCTGGCCTCAAACTCAAAGATCCTCCTGCTTCTTCCTCCCAAGAGCTGTAATCAAAGGTGTGCACCCCCATGGCCTGGCTTGTTAATGTATTTAATCACATATTGTGAGGGAGATGTTACCATTTTCTCTTTTAGAGATGAGGACATTGGAGAATCTCAGTAATTGTTTCAGGCCTTCAGATCTTGGTAAAATTTTCTGTGCTCTTTCACTGTTGATATCTTGATAAAACATTTCATGTTATAATTATAATTGATTGTTAAAAGATGATATTTTTCGAAAGCAAAGCGTTCCTAGTTCTGATATACGTATATATCCGTATATCCGTATATTTTAATTAGTCCCTCAAGTTCTAAGATTGAACTTAAAAGGGCAGAAGCACAGAGGTGGAGACAGCATGCATAGGACCTGCACAAGCTCAAGCTAGACAAAATCCTAGCATGGAGGAGGGGAAGGGGTGCAAAGTCGCACCCTGACCAAGAAGCTATTCCTGATTGATGGCTTCTGGAAGAAGGAAAATCAGTTGTCTCCAATGGAGTGTCACTGGGTGTATCAACCACACTCCAGGGCAGGCTCCACGCTCAGGAGCAGTTGCCGAAACAGACCCCACTTTATTTTTTTTTAAACGAGAGAGAAAGAATGTGGAGTTGGGTGAGTAGGGAGTTTGAGGGAGGATCCAGAAGAAGTTGGAGACAGGAAAGAATGTGATCAAAATATATTGTATTATATTTTCAAATAATAAACAAAAATGTTATTTTAGAAAAAAAGGATCAAACAATTGGCTCTTGGACCAATGTTAAGTATTTTCATCAGATAAGAAAGCCTTAGAAGGGATGTAGGAATGATCATGTAGAGGCGAGCCTTTGAGATGCTTGCTGGTGAATATGTAATACAATAAGGTGTGATCATTGCCTGCTATGTCCTCAGTTTTCAGGGGGAGTGCAAGAGATTCAAGTGGAGGAGAAACTGCAAGAGTAGTGGAAAAGCGACTTGGGCACACGTGACCTGGATTTCCCCAAATCCACTCCTAGCTTTTGGCCCAGTAGTGCCTCCTAACCCTTTTCAAAGTTGTGAGAGTTACCCTCAGCTTTTTCTCTTTCAGATCCTGGCACGCAGACGAACCCAGTGGCAACAAGGGATTTTGTGTTGTGCTAAGTTACCATCCAAACCTTAAAGGATGGGGCTGGAGTGTCGCCCCTTGTGACGGTTATCATAGGCTGGTTTGCAAGATGAGGCAGCTCTACTTATGAATGAAGAATTCTCTACAGACACATGGAGTGGAATCTATAATTACAGAGACAGCTAGGAAGTTCTTCATTTAGACTTCTCAGGGATCAAACAAGGAATTGGAATTGTACCAGCAGGCCAGCTTCTTAGACAACCCCCCTAACCCCCGCTGTCTCTGAGTCTGTCTCTGTCTCTCTGTCTCTCTGTCTGTCTCTCTCTCTGTGTCTTTGGAGTCAGGGTCTCACTATGTACCTCTCGCTGTCCTAGAACTCACTATATAGACAAGCCTGGCTTCAAATTCCCAGAGATCCTCTTGCCTTTGTTTCCCGAGTGCTGGAATTAGAGGCATGTGGCACCACCACCCAGCTTCTTAGTAAATTCTTTATGTGTAAGAGATGTCTGCAGATCACTTTTGTACATGTCCATTCATTTCCTCAATCATAAAGCAAGCATACCAGATACTCTGCTGGAGATCCCTTAGTGCACACACAGAAAGCACATCTCCTAACATCTGTCTAGTGGCAGAGGTTTTAGTCACTGATTGGATGATGTGGTTCTGCACCCCCCCCCCATATACCAAGAAATGATTACAGGTTACTTAACCCAGTACTGAAGACAGTGTCCATTTGTCTGTTTGTTTGTGTAGTAAGAGTGCTTAAGGCCTTCTTTTTTCCCCCTTTTCTCCATCTTTATTAAATTGGTTATTTCTTATTTACATTTCAATTGTTATTCCCTTTCCCAGTTTCCAAGCAAACATCCCCCTAAACCCCACCATATAGAGGGGTCCCCTCCCCTTCTATATGGTGTTCCCCTCCCCATCCTCCTCCCCTTACTGCCCTCCCCCCAACAATCCTGTTGCTTAAGGCTTTCTTCTTCTTTTTTTATTTTTTTTTCTTTTTTTCGGAGCTGGGGACCGAACCCAGGGCCTTGCATTTGCTAGGCAAGCGCTCTACCACTGAGCTAAATCCCCAACCCCTTCTTCTTTTTTTAAAAGATTTATTTATTTTATGTATATGAGCACACTCTTGCTGTCTTTAGACACACCAGAAGAGGGCACCAGATCCCATTACAGATGGTTGTGAGCCACCATGTGGTTGCTGGGAATTGAACTCAGGACCTCTGGAAGAGCAGTCGGTGCTCTTAACCGCTGAGCCATCTCTCCAGCCCCTGCTTAAGGCCATCCTAAACAAATTCATATGCGCACTATAATATCATTGACTATTGTGACCACAATAGATGCACATTGGGTCACCAGAACTTGTTTTTGATCTGAAAATTTCAGTTTACCATCATAACCCTATCCTTTTTCCTGACACCCAGCTCCTTGAAACTGCTGTTGTATTTCTTCCCATGAAATGTACTTGTAAAGATTCCACACATACTTTATCCTCACATGTTCATCACAATGTGACCTCTAGAGCTGCTGCAGCTGAGGCTCTCACTAAGCTCTTATTTCCTGACCATAACCAAATTCAAGTTACCTAACCAGGTTTCGGTTTCGGGTGTTGTCAGATTTCCAGTCTTACTTCCCAGAAAAGAATCTGCACAATAATTCCGGGGGTGAGGGGAAGGACTTATTATTTTTTTTCAAAACAGAGTTTCTCTGTGTAGTCCTAGCTATCCTGAAACTGGCTCTTTAGACCGGGCTGGCCCCAAACTCAAGAGATCTCTTCCCTGAGTCCTGGAATTAGAGGTGTGTGGAATCCCACCCCACACTGCCCTAGTATTCAAAGCTGGACTGCTTCTTGCTTCCATGTATTTTGTGGACACATTTCACTGCTTCTTCAATTTTCCCCACAGCGCCTTTAAGTAAATGGGTATGTCACAAAATTAAATAAGGTCTTTGTTTACAGAGCAATATTAAAGGGAAAACTACCCCGGTGAGCCCAAACCCATGAACGGGCCTGTAAGAAACACCAACTCAGCTGTTATTTTGAGCTTGAGTGGCTGGGTATCAGCAATCCACAACTGGACAAATCGCATTGCACTTTTGGAAACTTTTTTTTTTTTTGCTGCAAAACAGCAAAACACACTCACGTCACCTTCTAGTTCTACAAATTTGAACAATTTCTAATGTATTTGAACACCCTGCCCTTCTCTGGGTCTTGAGAGCCGGGACAGGACTGCAGGCTGCCCCAGCAAAGGGAAATGTGACACTTTTGGTTCAGGAAGTGGAGCAGAGGTGACAGGTGCCTGTGGTTTGTAATTTAAGCCACACTGGGGTAACAGTGAACTGGTTTTAACCCAGCCATTCTCAGGCAATTCCCACAATGCCAGGGCAGGGAAGGTTCCTTATGGACCAGAGAGGAACTGTTTGTGTTCTCTGAGGCAAGGACCCAGGAGCCAGGAGAATTTTGATCACCTGAGCCCATCTCAGTAACTCAGTCACCTGTCACCTGGAGCCCGTACCCCCGGGCAGTAGCTCTTTTGGTAAAGGGGGTTGGGGGTTCGGGGAGCTGGGCCAGGCTTCTCTTTTCTGTCACTTGAGTTCAGACTTGTTTTTACGTGTGCACTGTTGTGCTCTGAGGAGACCTCTGCGATCTAGCGACCTTGCTCAGTGGCCGTTGTGCACATTTGCGCAATAGACGGTATTTCCAAGCAACCTGGTGAGTTTTAAGGGGTCAGATATTGGAAATTGTCTTTCTGTCTCTTACATAGCCTCGGCTTGACTTGAAGCCTGACAAGGTATCCAGCGAGCAAAAGTTGCTCAGCCCATGGACCAGATGGGCAGCGTGCACAGGGAGATGGGAGGGGGCTGGGCACTGGCTTCCTTTATATCTAATGTCCACACAGTGAGGAAGAAGGGGAGACCCGAGAAGCACCACCAGCCACAGAGGCTCCATTTCTTCCAGCTTCCTCAGGCACCTGAGGATGGCCACTGGGTAAAGAGGTAGTGTGAGGCCACCACTGCCCTGGAGGGCACCGAATTATGTGTGGGAACTGGGGTCTGGGAGAATGGTGAATCTGGAGAAGGGTGCGGTCACCCCCAGCAGATCCCAGAGCTTCTGGTCTGTGTAGTGCCTTCAGGGAGATGCTTTTAAGAGGAGGGCAAAGAAGGCGGCTGGACTTTGGCAGGTGCATGACTGAAGCGCTTGCACTGTGACATCAGTGGGCTAGCATCTGATACAGCTTCCAGGACACTGCCGTGCACCACACTGGCCCTCCGCACTTAGTTCAGGGCTTGCTGTGGCTGCTGCTGCTCGGTGTAGGATCAGGTGCACAGCAGCCGGAGAGCTCTGAACTGGCATCTCAGGAGCTTTTCCTGTGTAGGAAGGCACAGCCTCTTCCTCCAAGGACCTCAGACTGGCTTAGATCTGAGCATCGAGTCTGCATCTAGTGCCTTCCAGCTGCTGCTGCTGTGTCCACGGGAAAGTACCACTCAGAACGTGAAGTCTGCAAGACCTGCGGGCTCTGGCTTCTCCACACTTAGCAGATGTGTCCCAAGGATCTCATGTTGACTGCAAGTGGCATTACCCAGCCACTGAGTACGTAATGGCAGAAACTGCATTCTTCAGCTCTTAACTTTCACTGTTTGCTTAAAAAAAAATAATAAAATTTCTGATTCTTCATGGAAATCCTCAGTGTTGATTTTTATCTTATGGCATATTGAACATACTTATTTCAAATTGTAAATCTGAAAACAGAACCAAAACCAAAACCAGGGTTGGAGAGATGGCTCAGTGGTTAAGAGCACTGACTGCTCTTCCAGAGATCCTGAGTTCAATTCCCCAGCAACCACATGGTGGCTCACAGCCATCTGTAATGGGATCTGGTGCTCTCTTCTGGTGTGTCTGAAGACAATGATGGTAATATATATAAAATCTAACTCAATATATAATAAACCAAAATCAACTCCATATATTCTAAGCTTCATGCACTTACTATTCCACCCCCATCTTTCTGTTTCTCTGTCTCTGTCTCTGTCTCTATATATATAATGACTCTTCATGTTGTGGTTGCATTCCATTAACTGTGAGCTATTGCCTGAAAAGTCTGATGCCCTGTTAATCTTTGACCAGAACAGAGTTACTTCATTTCGGCCACCTAAGTCCATCTTCACAGACTGAGATGATTCGAACTGAGCTGCCGGATCTGGGATTGACCCTCTATTTCTGTTTGGCCTTTATGTTTGGACTGTAAGGACCCAATTCAACCTTAGTGCAAATGATATCGATTAATGAGGTTATTTGAGGTCAAAATGGTTGTTCTTTCCTTTAACAAAGAATCTTAATACTTATAGGAAAATTAAAAAAGAGACACTGTTTTGGGCAGACTAACTCAAACCAATATTATTAAGGGATTAAATGTTTAAAAAGTGTTATTTGTGATTTTTGTTTTAAAATATTTGTGAAAGAAAATCTTTCAGTGAGTTCAGAGCTTACAGTAGAATCTGGACTGACTGGGTCTGTGGCCCCATCACACCAAGGGTTGACCCATATCACCTTGATTGGTTTTAGCTTTCCATATCTGCATAACTGCAACTTTTGAGCCCTTTGATAAGGGCCAAGGACAATCAAAAATCACACGTGCAGCTGGTCTTCGTCCATGTGTGGTACCTGTCTTTTCTACACCAATCCTCATGTGAGCTAGTGGGACAAATCTGGCTTCAAAGTCCTGCAGAGGGATCATTCATTGAAGACTTGGTTTGACATCGAGCTCCCTGGAAAGGCGAAAATGCACACCTGACTTGAACTCACCCACAACTCTGCCCACTGTCTGAGCTTTCCGTTTCCTTACCATTTTGTTCTGTTTGATATTATAGTCTAGCCTGGGCTAGTCCATCGGACTTTGTTCTATGATGTCATCACTCTTTATCAAGAGTTGTGCCTGCATGATCTAGAAACGCAGGATGAAAGGGTGGGAGGAAGCAGGTAGTGGAGTACCGTGCTCCAGAGCAGACAGTGCAGACCGAGCTCACACAGAGGAGAAGCAAAGGAAGCTAAAGCGGCTTCACTGGTGCAGCTGAGGGAGCCTTTTCTCTCTCAGTCCCTCAGTTTGCATCTCTTCCTCTCTGAGGGGAAGGGAAAACACATGGCAGTATGCCATCAAAACTTCTCCTTTTCTCATTGTGACTAAGTCACCCTACAACTCAAGCCAGCCATGGCAGAAACGTTCGACCTTTAAATTTTTTAAAAAATTTTTTGTTACTTAAAACACATTTAAAAAACTTTTAAATGCTAAAGAAAGAAGTTGAGGGAAACACCAGAAGACAGAAAGATCTCCTCTGCTTATGGACCAGCAGGGTTAATCATGTGAAAATGGCCATCTATCAACATCCCCCTAACCCCTCCCCTTCTCTATGGGTGTTCCCCTCCCAATCCTCCTCCCATTGCTGCCCTCCCCCCAACAATCCCATTCACTGGGGGTCCAGCCTTAGCAGGACCCAGGGCTTCCCCTTCCACTGGTGCTCTTACTAGGCTATTCATTGCTACCAAGAGGTTGGAGCCCGGGGTCAGTCCATGTATAGTCTTTGGGTAGTGGCTTAGACCCTGGAAGCTCTGGTTGGTTGGCATTGTTGTTCATAAGGGGTCTCCAGCCCCTTCAAGCTCTTTCAGTTCTTTCTCTGATTCCTTCAACGGGGGTCCCGTTCTCAGTTCAGTGGTTTGCTGCTGGCATTCGCCTATGTATTTGCCATATTCTGGCTGTGAAGAGACAGCATGTTTAACTGTTGTTCTGTACTCTGATTCTTCCCTTGGGGTGCTGGGGTAGCACACTGGGCTTGAAGGGATGAAGATGAACCAGAATGGGGTGAGTCAGCAGGATCTCAGTCCAGGCAGTGAGTGCTGGAGAGGAGAAAGCTTTTGCAGAGATGGTTTTCAGTGTTACAGCTCGCTCTCTCTCTCTCTCTCTCTCTCTCTCTCTCTCTCTCTCTCTCTCTCTCTCTCTCTCTCTCTCTGTGTGTGTGTGTGTGTGTGTGTGTGTGTAACAGTTCTTCTAGACAATAGTCAGTGAAACGGCTCTCTTAGAAGATACTCCAAGGGGTTGGGGATTTAGCTCAGCGGTAGAGCGCTTGCCTAGTGAGCGCAAGGCCCTGGGTTCGGTCCCCAGCTCCGGAAAAAAAAAAAAAAGAAAAAAGGAGAAGATACTCCAGGAGACTCTTTACTCTGGGGTAATAAGGGCTATGTAAACCTTGGGAGGTGGGTAGGAGTTTTCGAGGAGGATGTACATTGTTGGCTGGGGCTTAGGTGCTAAGAGCGCTTTATTTGCGTGGAGAGGGATTCTGGGTGCCTGAACTTGTAATTTGACCAAGAGGCTACACGACTTCCCCAAGAAGGACTGAGTGGGGGTTGTGGGGCTACTATGCCCTGGGACATACAGGTGGAGAATGGGGAGGGAGGAATCCTTACTCCCGGTCAGTTTCAAATGAGATCTTTTTGGCATTTTGGTTGCTTCTTGACCTCACTCTTGTTCCAGGTTGCACTCATCCCATATCTCCCGTTTTTGTTTTATGAAGGGGAGGTGTCATTATCGTTCTCAGTCTCTACGTTGGAACTCAGAAGTCACAACATATTCCTCTCTTCAGTCTGTCTCTCCCCGTTTGCCTTGTAGGAGCCTCTTCAACATTCCATCCTACATGTTCCTGTAACATCATGTCACCAAGCCAATGTGTTCTAACCACCACTTCCTCTCTGGTGCAACAACACTGTTGCTTCCTGTGTTAAACTCCCTTTTCAAGATTTCTACACCCTTATTATTAATTGTATTTTGGGGGGTAGACATTCACTTTTTGTTTTATGAGTTGGATGTTTAAGGTTTGATATATTCTTTCTATCTTCCCTTGGCCTTGGGGAATGTAAAAAAAAAATCCCTGTGTGGCGGGCAATTTTCCACTGTGAACAGAAGGCTTTGAATTAGGAGCTGGTCAAGGCAGGGCCATTGTCAGTTTTTATCCTATTATGAGAAAGGTAGAGGGCATATGGTGAATTTACCTTTTTGAGCTTTCTCATTTTTGGGTGGTAGCCCATGTAAAATATGAGTATGGGTCAACAGTCACAAAGACGTATTTTTGTCTGCAGAACTGGGGGATGTGGGTGACATCAGTTTGTATAGCTAGGGTACACAAACCCTATAATAAGGGATGCACAAGAGCAGCATGCTTTTATCATCCTCTGAGCAAGAGCAATGTGCGTGAAGCCCCCTTTATATTTGTGTGTGTGTGTGTGTGTGTGTGTGTGTGTGCGCGTGCGTGTGTGTGAATGAAGTCGATCTATTTGCTCCAGGGAGGCCGTGCATGTTCCTGTAGAGGCAGTCCAATCAGCAAGAGCATTTCCCTCAGATACTGGACCGGAAAGGGGACTGTGAGACCTGACCTGCTGTATGTAGAGGTGAGTGGTGCTTCCCTGTAAAAGAGTGGAGACCTGTGTGAGCAGAGGGGAGAGTGAACTTAACAGTGGATTTGCCTAATTTAACAAAGGATTTTGATAACCAGGGGAGCAAAGCAACAGCATATACACCATCTGAAAAGAGATGAAAGGGCCTTGACTTCTTTGGGGGCTAAATAATTCCTTATATTGGAGGGAGTGATAGGGTAGCTCCTTGAATCAGATAAGAGGGGATTCATCTCCATGGAAGTAGTATATTATTGTTGTGGCCCCCTTCTTTCTTCCATCTGTAAATACTGAGGTGACTCAACGATACATTTCTTTGTAAAGAGTGGGACAAGGCAGCTGCAACAGGTGGAGGGCAGAAAACGATTTTTTTTAATTAGGGTAATGGCTATCAATTTGTCTTGGGAATCCTATTAAACTAATAGCAAAGTGGGAGTGTTTTTTGAGTAACTATAGACTACTGGAGAGAGAAAAAGGGGTGACAAGGACATCAGTTTCTTTTCATAAGATTTGTGGTGCTCTATTTCTGCCATTTTAAATCACAATAGCTAGAGTAGCTACCTCAGTTAGCATTCTGGGTGCACTGCCTACTGGGGTGTAGAGCCATTCCAGTAACCCCTGGAGCTGACTTAGGGCTCCCACAAGTGTAGGGGAGGAACTAATAAGAAGCTGTATGGGCATTGTTGGGCAGAAAGCGTTTGTGGGGAGGAGGTTTTTTTTTTTTTTTTTTTATTAACTTGAGTATTTCTTATATACATTTCGAGTGTTATTCCTTTCCCTGTTTCGGGCAGACATCCCCTAATCCCTCCCCTCCCCTTCTTCATGGGTGTTCCCTCCCATCCTCCCCCATTGCCACCTCCCCCAACAATCTAGTTCACTGGGGGTTCAGTCTTAGCAGGACCCAGGGCTTCCCTTCCACTAGTGCTCTTACTGGGCTATTCATTGCTACCTATGAGGTCAGAGTCCAGGGTCAGTCCATGTATAGTCTTTAGGTAGTGGCTTAGTCCCTGGAAGCTCTGGTTGCTTGGCATTGTTGTACATATGGGGTCTCGAGCCCCTTCAAGCTCTTCCAGTTCTTTCTCTGATTCCTTCAACGGGGGTCCTATTCTCAGTTCAGTGGTTTGCTGCTGGCATTTGCCTCTGTATTTGCTGTATTCTGACTGTGTCTCTCGGGAGTGATCTACATCCGGCTCCTGTCGGCCTGCACTTCTTTGCTTCATCCATCTTGTCTAATTGGATGGCTGTATATGTATGGGCCACATGTGGGGCAGGCTCTGAATGGGTGTTCCTTCTGTGTCTGTTTTAATCTTTGCCTCTCTATTCCCTGATAAGGGTATTCTTGTTCCCCTTTTAAAGAAGGAGTGAAGCATTCACATTTTGATCATCCGTCTTGAGTTTCATTTGTTCTAGGCATCTAGGGTAATTCAAGCATTTGGGCTAATAGCCACTTATCAATGAGTGCATACCATATGTGTTTTTCTGTGATTGGGTTACCTCACTCAGGATGATATTTTCCAGTTCCAACCATTTGCCTATGAATTTCCTAAAGTCATTGTTTTTGATAGCTGAGTAATATTCCATTGTGTAGATGTACCACATTTTCTGTATCCATTCCTCTGTTGAAGGGCATCTGGGTTCTTTCCAGCTTCTGGCTATTATAAATAAGGCTGCTATGAACATAGTGGAGCACGTGTCTTTTTTATATGTTGGGGCATCTTTTGGGTATATGCCCAAGAGGTATAGCTGGATCCTCAGGCAGTTCAATGTCCAATTTTCTGAGGAACCTCAGACTGATTTACAGAATGGTTGTACCAGTCTGCAATCCCACCAACAATGGAGGAGTGTTCCTCTTTGAGGAGGGTTTTTTATTTCCTTTTAAGAGGCCAAAGTTGGGTTGTTTTGATGTGCATTTCCCTTATGACTAAAGATGTTGAGCATTTCTTTAGGCGCTTCTCAGCCATATGGCATTCCTCAGCTGTGAATTCTTTGTTTAGCTCTGAACCCCATTTTTTTTTATTTTTAGCATTCTATTTTTATTGGTTATTTGGAAATTTCACATAATGCACCAGATCACGTTCCCTTGCCAGCCCTCCTTGGTCCACCCACCAAGCCTTGTAACCTCCCCCAAAACAAAATTAAAGCAAGAGAGAGAGAGAGAGAGAGAGGGAAAACAACAGTAGCAGCAGCAGCAGCAGCAGCAACAACAACAACAACAAAACAAGTTCAATTTGTGTTGCCCATATACTCACTTGGATCACAGTCATACTCCCAGCTCCTTAAAAGAAAACTAAATCCTACCACACTCCACAACAGACAGAAGCCATCAACTGTGAAGAGCTACAAGTCAGTATTCCTATCATAATTTTTAAGAGTTCTCTTCAAACAGGACTGTAAAATGTTTGTCTGTCTGTCTTTCTTCCTTCCTTCCTTCCTTCCTTCCTTTCTTTTTTTTGGCCAGGGAAGGGTGGGGTTAGAGGAGAGCAGTTGTCACAGAAGCCTCCTATGCCTCTTATTTTCAACCTTGGCCCGCAGTCATCAATACCACTGCAAAATAAGGACTTTTTTTTTGTCTCTTATCGTTAGCAGCAGCGTGGATCATGGAGTTCCTTGTGAAAACCTTGAAAACATAAAGCTGTTTAAGGCCATTCAAGAAATTATTTTAAAACAGAACTTTTTCCTTCTAATATACATTGTTTGGCATCCACATTCCCATTCCCCCTTACGTCCGTTCAAATCAAAGGGATTTCTTCCTTGCTCCTGCCAGGGCTTTTTCTAGCTCTCTGTCAAATGCACACCCCAGGGATCTTGCACTGGGTGTTTCTATTCCTTGGAAATCTTTCCCCCAGAGTAGATCACTCTGTTGCCGCCTTTAAGGAATTTGCTCATATTTTGCCTTCTCATTTAAGTTTTCCAACAACTATAAATGTTTCCAAACTGAATCCCAGGCCCTTCATATTGATTTTCCCCACAGACTCTATTATCATATAGGATAAAGAGTATATTAAGCACTATTTTGATTGTTATTATCTGTTTTGTTACGGCAGTGAAAGCTCAGGGAAGAGAGAGGTTTGCTTCTATTTCATTTACTGTCTGAAGCAGATAACACAGAGTATGCTAATGATACTATTTGACTAATGAATTCAATAATATGTGAATGAAGAAATAGGTCATTGTCCAAGTTACTTAACAACCAGATAATTGTGGCTCTTCTTACCGAATTTTGGTAGGCAACCTAAAGCTTTACTTCGTTTTGTAGACATTCCAAGGCTCTCCAGAATAGCTAGAAAAAGCACTGAGAGGCACTGCCTGCCTCACAGGACAGAGAAAGTAATACACATCTCAAGAGTCAAAGAAGTTACAGACATTCTGCAGCTTTGGGTATCCCTGTTCAAATGCAAATGTTACATGCTCTTTCTTTTTTTTTTTTTTTAAATCTTTATCAACTTGAGTATTTCTTATTTACATTTCGATTATTATTCTCCTTCCCGGTTTCCAGGCCAACATTTCCTTAACCCCTCTCCCTCCCCATCCTCCCCCATTACCACCCTCCCCCAAACAATCACATTCACTAGATTGAACCCCATTTTTAATAGGGTTATTTGTCTCCCTGCGGTCTAACTTCTTGAGTTCTTTGTATATTTTGGATATGAGCCCTCTATCTGTTGTAGAATAGGTAAAGATCTTTTCCCAATCTGTTGGTTGCCGTTTTGTCCTAACAACAGTGTCCTTTGCCTTACAGAAACTTTGCAGTTTTATGAGATCCCATTTGTCAATTCTTGATCTTAGAGCATAAGCCATTGGTATTTTGTTCAGGAAATTTTCTCCAGTGTTCATGTGTTTGAGACTCTTCCCCACTTTTTCTTGTATTAGTTTGAGTGTATCTGGTTTGATGTGGAGGTCCTTGATTCACTTGGATTTAAGCTTTGTAGAGGGTGATAAGAATGGATCGATCTGCATTCTTCTACATGTTGACCTCCAGTTGAACCAGCACCATTTGCTGAAAATGCTATCTTTTTTCCATTGGATGGTTTTGGCTCCTTTGTCAAAAATCAAGTGACCATAGGTGTGTGGGTTCATTTCTGGGTCTTCAATCCTATTCCACTGGTCTATCTGTCTGTTTCTGTACCAATACCATGCAGTTTTTACACTATTGCTCTGTAATACTGCTTGAGTTCAGGGATAGTGATTCCCCCAGAAGTCCTTTTATTGTTGAGGATAGTTTTAGCTATCCTGTGTTTTTTGTTATTCCAGATGAATTTGGAAATTGTTCGGTCTAACTCTCTGAAGAATTGGATTGGGGATTGCATTGAACCTGTAGATCGCTTTTGGTAAAATGGCCATTTTTACTATATTAATCCTGCCAATCCATGAGCATGGGAGATCTTTCCATCTTCTGAGATCTTCTTCAATTTCTTTCTTCAGAGGCTTTAAGTTCTTATGAGATTCCACCTCACACCAGTCAGAATGGCTAAAATAAAAAACTCCGGTGACACTAGATGCTGGTGAGGATGTGGAGAAAGAGGAACACTCCTCCATTGTTGGTGGGATTGCACAGTGGTACACTCATTCTGGAAATCAGTCTGGAGGTTCCTCAGAAAATTGGACATTGAACTGCCTGAGGATCCAGCTATACCTCTCTTGGGCATACACCCAAAAGATGTCCCAACATATAACAAAGACACATGCTCCACTATGTTCATAACAGCCTTATCTATAATAACCAGAAGCTGGAAAGAACCCAGATGCCTTTCAACAGAGGAATAGATACAGAAAATGCAGTACATCTACACAATGGAATATTATTCAGCTATCAAAAACAATGACTTTATGAAATTCATAGGCAAATGGATGGAACTGGAAAATATCATCCTGAGTGAGGTAACCCAATCACAGAAAAACACACATGGTATGCACTCATTGATAAGTGGCTATTAGCCCAAATGCTTGAATTACCCAGATGCCTAGAACAAATGAAACTCAAGACGGATGATCAAAATGTGAATGCTTCACTCCTTCTTTAAAAGGGGAATAAGAATACCCTTGGCAGGGAATAGGGAGGCAAAGTTTAGAACAGAGGCAGAAGGAACACCCATTCATACCCTGCCCCACATGTGGCCTGTACATTTACAGCCACCAAACTAGATAAGATGGATGAAGCAAAGAAGTGCAGTCTTACAGGAACCGGATGTAGATTTCTCCTGAGAGACACAGCCAGAATAAAGCAAATACATAGGCGAGTTCCATCATTAAACCATTGAACTGAGAACGAGACCCCCGTTTAAGGAATTAGAGAAAGGACTGAAAGAGATTGAAGGAACTTGAGACCCCATATGAGCAACAATGCCAATCAACCAGAGCTTCCAGGGAGTAAGCCACTACCCAAAGACTATACATGGACTGACCCTGGGTTCCAACCTCATAGGTAGCAATGAATAGCCTAGTCAGAGCGCCAGTGGAAAGGGAAGCCCTTTGTCCTCCGAAGACTGAACTTTCCATGATGGTGATTGTTGGGGGAAGGGTGGTAATGGGGGGAGGATGGGGAGGGGAACACCCATATAGAAGGGGAGGGGGAGGGGTTAGAGGGATGTTGGCCTGGAAACCGGGAAAGGGAATAACAATCGAAATGTAAATAAGAAATACCCAAGTTAATAAACATGAAAAAAATTGAAAAAAAGTTCAACGTTCTTAGGCATCAGGGTAATGAAAATCAAAACAACCCCGAGACACCACCTCACACAGTCTTTTCTCTAATTACTCCATTGATGACCCTGTCCTCAGTCCAATGGTTGGCTGCAAACATCCAGCTCTGTATTTATCAGGCTGTGGCAGAGCCTCTCAGGAGACAGCTCTGTCAGGCTCCTGTCAGCATGCATGTTGTGGTTTGCCCTGGAGGATGGCTGCCTAGTCATGTACTCAGAACTCAGAACCTTCTCCCATTTAATTTGTAGAATAAAGGCGACAACCTGTGATTTGGTCAGGGGAAGGGAAGTTGGAGGAGGGGAGGAGAGAGAAGGGGTCAGAGAGGAAGGAGGAGGTTGTAGCTGAAGACACAGCATGGAAAAAACCGCAAGTGATGAGGGATTTTAGAGCTGGGGAATAGGATAGTGTAGTGGTAGATATGCCTAATCTACGCATGAGCTTGTACTCATATTAATCAAGTTGTGTTTTTTTTCCTCCGGCGTATTTGGGTTGGAGAGGTTACTGTAACATATGCACTTCTTAGCATCAGCCATATTGTCTGTATTTGGTGGCTGTATGCATATGGGATGCATCCCCCAGGTGGGGCAGTCTCTGGATGGACTCATCTTCAGTCTCTGCTCTACACTTTGTCTCTTTTTTCATCCTGTGAGTATTTTGTTCCCCCTTCTAAGAAAGACTGAAGCATCCACACTTTGGTCATCCCTCTTCTTGAGCTTCAGGTGTTCTGTAAATTGTATCTTGGGTATTCCGAGCTTTTGGGCTAATATCCACTTATCAGTGAGTGCATACCATGTGTCTTCTTTTGTGACTGGATTACCTCACTCACGATGATATTTTCTAGTTCCATCCATTTGCCTAAGAATTTCCTGAAGTCATTGTTTTTACTAGCTGAGTAGTATTGCATTGTGTAGATGTGCCACATTTTCTGTACCCATTCCTCTGTTGAAGGACATCTGTGTTCATCATCTGCTTTTATTGCTGCTGCTACAACCAAGCAGCAACAAGTTCTGGGTTGGATGTGGGAAAAGAGGAACATTTATTTATTGCCAGTGGGAGTGCAAACTGAAGTAATGACTGTAAATGTCAGTGTGGAGGTTCCTCAGAAAGCTAAAAATACTACCCACCACGTGATCAAGTCATATGACTACTGGGCATTTACCCAAAGGACTCCATATCTTAATCTAGAGACACTTGCTCATCTGTGTTCACTGGTGCTCAACTCATAGTAGCCAGGAGATGAAAAGCCTTTATGTCCATCAGCCGATGTATGAATAATGAACATAATAATATATTTACACAACAAAATAGTCTTCAACTATAAAGAAAATGAAATTTGTAGGTAAATGAATGGAACTGGAAACAATCATTCTGAATGAATTAATTCAGACCCAGAAAGACAAATGTTACACATATTTTCTCAGTTGTGGATATTAGCGTTGAATAATCAGATATGTGTTTTATTTGTAGCAC
The DNA here is from genome assembly GCF_011064425.1 of Rattus rattus. Classification (NCBI taxonomy): domain Eukaryota; kingdom Metazoa; phylum Chordata; class Mammalia; order Rodentia; family Muridae; genus Rattus; species Rattus rattus. The sequence continues at coordinate 24,147,988 of NC_046159.1, read as the reverse complement.
CCACAGAGTTTAGGAAATTACTAGAGTATGAGGATGGTCTTTCAAAGTCAGGGTGATAGAATGCAGTGATATAAAGGATTAAAAGAGAATAGTGGAACATGAAGGGTTATACTGTGGCCCAGGAGAGGAGGGTACGGTAAATGAAGTAATACATTATATGATTCATATATTATATGATGGATAAATAATACTAAAGACCTTTTGAAAAAGTCATATGGAAACATATTACTTTATAAGATTTCTAACACACACACACACACACACACACACACACACACACACACACACACACAAATGGAGTTCTCCTACAATAAGGAAGCAATGTCCCTGCTAGACACAGAGGGTAGCACATAAACCCCCAGCACAGGCAGGAATGGATTACTTCATCTGGCATTGTAAGTCTTATAGACTCCCAAACACTATAAGCCATTGCAGTCGTTTACTCTTCAGATTATTTTCTTAGTTTTACTTTATTATTTTTAAAAGGTAGTATTCATTGAACATGGTACAATTACATAGGATGCTTTCATATACCCGTATCGTGCACACTCAGCTCATTTCCCACCATACTCCCTAAGTTGGTCCTTTCTCTTGCCTATGGTCCCTCCACCCCTCTTCCCACTTGATGATCTCTCTATTTTCTTTTTTTCGGAGCTGGGGACCGAACCCAGGGCCTTGTGCTTGCTAGGCAAGCGCTCTACCACTGAGCTAAATCCCCAACCCCGATCTCTCTATTTTCATGCCATGTGTGCAACCAGAGTTTCTTCATCTGTCTGAAATCTAGGCATCACAAATGAGAAACATTTGCTGTATTTCACTGTGAAACTCATTAAATCCACTTAGCATAATTATCTCCACTAGCATGCATTTTCCTGCAAATGACACAACTTTGTCCTTTTCATGACTGGAAAATTCCCTTATACACATATACCACATTTTCTTTTTTTATCTAGATAATGTAAAGAGATGGGAAGTAGTTTGCATAACTGATCAAAATCTTTGCCTAATTCTCTGTGGGAGAATTAAACTTTGGTGTCCTTGACATGTTCCTTGCAGCACTTACAGTGTAGGTAGTCTCTCTACCTAATTCATAGGCTCATGCAAGTGGCTGCCATTGACCAATGTTACAACTTTATAATGACCGCCGCATTATATTTATTTGGTGTGTGTGTGTGTGTGTGTGTGTGTGTGTGTGTGTGTGTGTGTGCGCACACATGTAGATGAACATGGAAGTTAGGACAATGTGCAAGAGATGGGTCTCTGTCACCATGTGAGATCCAGGGGTTGAACTCAGGTTGTCAGGCCTGGTAGCAAACATCAGGTTTGAAGGTTTGCTTGTCAAACTAGACCACTGGCTCTGACCACCATATTAAAATAGAGGATTATGATGTATCCTCAGCTGCTCAGTAGCCTTGGCTCCAGAATGAGGAAGCACATGGGAGGACCTAAGCAGCATTAGGGTCAGTCTCCGGCAGATCCTAAAGTACAAAAAAATGTGATTGTGAAGTAAGTGCTTGATGTTGTAAACCAGTTGGGTACTGGGACTGTGGAGGACACAGCATAGTTTATTCACAATGTGATTATTTTTTTCCCCCCTAGGGAGATACCGGCAACTTTAGAACTCACTTTTGCATAAAGAGCTTGAATGATAGAGGCTCTGGGAATGAACGATTACAGGCGGGAGGGTGTGTGCTTACGAATCACTGCATCCCTGAACCTCATATGGAAAACTACGAATTCTCTTCTTCTATTCTTTAAAAATGCTATTTTCTGGGGTTGGGGATTTAGCTCAGTGGTAGAGCGCTTGCCTAGGAAGCGCAAGGTCCTGGGTTCGGTCCCCAGCTCCGAAAAAAAAAAAAGAACCAAAAAAACAAAACAAAACAAAACAAAATGCTATTTTCTCTTACTAAATAATTCAATTTCAGTCTGGGTAGGTGTCCATAGTAGGATGGTGATGATCTGACTATATAGAGGGCTGGCTTGGCGGTTGAACTGAAGCCCAAGCAGGGAGGGGAATATCAGCCCGCTGATGGGAAAGTGTCTGGACTGGGGAGTGTGTCCACAAATACAGCCTGAGATAGAGAGCATGTCTGATGGTGGGCAGGTGCAGAGTCCGAACTCAAGTAGTGTGAGGCAGGCATTCATGCTTGACAGCACTTCTCACAGGAAGTTAGAACCCCAAACGAGTGAGCAGAGAGACCTCAAGGAGGGCAGCGTGGGGTGATACCTTGGCATTTGGGGGAGGTGAGGATGCGCACCGTGCAGAGTGTTGGCTCCAAGTCAGGCTGAGATTTGATGACTAAGCCGGATGACTGGACCTTCCTTCACAGAGGGTAAATCAGGCATGGGTCTCAGGAGTCAGGGGAGGTACAGGGTGTGGGAATGGAGAACACAGGCTGGAAACTCTCTTTTAAGATAAAGAGAGAAATCCTTGCTAGGATGCGAAGGAAATGGGCTTTCAGAACCCAGGCAGGTTAAAGAGTGTCCATGCATAAAGTAGACCTGGCGCAGGTTCCAGAGACCGAGCCGGGAGAAGAGACAATGTCCCCACGTGGTGCCATAGTCTAGGGTGTGTACTAGGTGCCTTTGGGATGAAGAATGCTTCTGTTCATGGCAGGGTCTTGAGTATGGTGTTAGAGCCCCAGGAAGGCCAACTGGCAGCTGCGGAGATCAGGAGTAGAAATTAGCACACGCTGGGGAAGGGAGGCCTTACTGTGGATGTTGGCTCAGGGTTAGTCAGAATCTCTGTAAAGAGTTTGACTTCTCTAAAGGCCTGCTTCCTCTTTTTCCATTCCTTCCTGTTTTCTTCTCTCCCCCACTGAGTTCTTGGTATCGCTGTAATTGTACGATTGGACTGGGTGCATTCTCGGTCTGCGATAATCTCTTGGCAGGTCAGGAGAGTAGATCTCGAGCTGCAAGCTGAGGGCAGCTGTCTTTTACTGCCTCTCAGCTCCAGCCGGTATCGGGAGACTTTGCTGCTACATTTGTTTCCCGTTCAGTAGATATTTTAAAGACGGGATGGCACACATCTTCTGAGGGCAGGGAAAAATTTCTTCTCAACATGTTTTCAGAAAACATTTATATTAACACGAACTTCAAAAATAAATATGACTCCTCAGACATCGACACAGACTCTCGGCCAGGTAAGAAAGCATTTTCTGCTGCTCCCAGTTAGTGTTTGAGTAAAGGACAAAGACAGATGGTCTTGGATGCTGCCGTGTCTGCGGGTCCCTGGAGCCTCAGCCAAGTGCGTTGCTTGTAGACAGACGTGAAAGATCACGGGAAAAGAGGAAGTGTCTTTATTTTATCATCTAGAGAAAAATAACGCCATATGTATATATTGTATCTTTTCTACATATAAATACACACAAATATGTGTACCGTATTGTTTCAAAAGTTAGGCCACAGTATAGTAATTCCCGCTCTCTATTTGATAACATAGCATAATTTGTTTGGCATCTAAGTGTTGGGTCCTTTCACTCTTCTCATCCCAGTGATGGAGACAGAACACAGGACCTTACACATGGTTGGAAAGTATCATAATTCTTTTAGAAGTAGTGACTAAAAAATGTAGCGATTTTTACCATAAAGGTATGCAAAGACTTCTTGACTATCACAGACTTTGAAGTTGGAAACAAGAGGGAAGACTTTACAAGTATATAATGAGATACTCTGCAGTCATTACAAAACTGATAAAGAAGACATGATGATATTAAAAAAAGTTGGATGTATTGCCCTGTAATAGCAAAACTCAGGAGGCTGAAATGGGGGCTTGCTATAAGTTTGAGGCCAGCTTGGACTACATAATGAATTCATGGTCTACCTTGAGTACACACCAAGACCCTGTCTCAAAAATAAGACCAAAAATCATAAAGGAAAAAAAATTATGATTTAATGTCAAAGAAAATGATAGTCACAAATCAGTATCTATGATGTGCCAATTCCAGAAAATATACTTTTATGTGTGAGAGCTTTAAACTTGTTGGAAGATGAATATCAAAATATTGGCAACAATTATTCTCAGTGTCAGGAATGAATTATTTTATATTTTGGAATGTTTCCATAATTAACATGATTGTTTCATATTTACATTTTCTTATTATTTCGAATATTACATTATTAGTGTTTATCAGGCACAGGAACAGAATAGGAGAAGGAAGAGGAAATAGCAGAACTCAAGAAATGAATTTTGTTTGTCTTTCAGATCCCCCAAAGAAGAGCAAGTCTCAGAAAAGTTGCCACAAGTTCTCCAAGGTCCTCTTTACCTCACTCATAATCTATTTCCTGCTGTTGACAATCTTATTCTCCAGTGCTCTGATCAGTAAGTATGCAGTGGAGCAAGTAACCAAAGAAAAGAGATGGCACCCATTAGACAGACAGCTACCCGGAAACTTGGAAAAGAAACTCATTCTGGGGCTATAGATAATATTGTGAATTTTGATCTGTTTCAGAATTACTCTTCTGTAAAAATGATGGAACCCATTCTGGTTCATTCTGGTTGGAGAAGCATGTCCTGGAGCATCTATGTTAGATTTCAGTACTGAGGATGAGTCTGTGTTTCCTCAGTAGCATTTAGAAGCCAGCCCCACTGGACGCCCAGATGCTCATCTTTTGGAATGAGTAGGGGATGAGAAGTCATGGACCAGGCTATTCCAGGGACAGAGCTCCAGTGGAGCTCCTTTCAATTATATAATTTTTTTTTCTGTCCCAGACTGTGTGAGACCTGAAAGCTAATTTAGAAAACAGTGGATTTCTCTGTAGATTAGCTTTCACATTCATAAAAAATTAAAAACCATAAACTGTATTCTATGTAGGCATTATATTTAGCATTCAACAATTAGTAATATTCATTTACTATGTATTGGGCATCATGTCAGAGAGTCCAGAAGTAGCTACAGCCTCCAGTCTCAAGAAATTTAGAGAATAGTAAACTAGTGCTTAAAAAAGCATATGGGCAATGCTATGCAGGTAAGAAGTAAGAAGTAAACTCTGGGGCTAAGAAAAGCCAGGAGGAGATGACACCTAGACCTCTGTGTGCTGGCACTGGTATAGACATATGGGAGCATGGGAGATATGGGTAAATATAGGCCTGCATTACTGAAATGTATAGTGTTTCATGGAGAACTAAGAAATGAAATGGTCAGGTTGGGGATTTAGCTCAGTGGTAGAGTGCTTGTCTAGCAAGCGCAAGGCCCTGGGTTTGGTCCCCAGCTCCGAAAAAAAAAGAAAAGGAAAAAAAAAAAAGAAATGAAATGGTCAGGGGCAGACAAATCTGGACTCAGATTATAAAATAATTGTCATTTATTTTATCATATATATGTCTGTCTATCTATCTATCTATCTATCTATCTATCTATCTATCTATCTATCTATCTATCATCAGTAGCTGTTGCTGAGTCATTACCTATCCTAAAGTTTAGTAGGTAAATTGAACTATTAATATAATTCCTGCTCTGTGGCTTCACTAAGACTTATCTGTCTTGGGAGGTTCTTCTCATGGTCCTAGGTGAACATATGCATTCTCATGGAGTCGTGCATCAGTTACAGGCAGCCCAGTTCAAGTCAGGTGATAGAGAAAATAAACAGTTTCTTGAGTATGGAACTGCAAAGACATAATCCAAGTGGATGTGGGTATAGGGAAGGTTAGAAAGTGTGCCCACTTTCCCAATATGCCACAGACATGGAGAACCACTGAAGACTCTGAAGTAGGGAATGAGTAACATATAAAATTGAATTATAGAAGTGAGCTATTGCAGAGGTGTAAAAATGAAGGGAAGGGGAAATTATAAGACTCATTGAGAATCTATTTGAGAAGTGATGGAGGTTTGATCTAAGGGTCATGCTAGTGATGCAAAGGCGAGGGGGTAACTTGAACCTAAAGGTGGGTAAAGTTTTGGTTAATATTGATAGCTTGGAACTAGGGGACACGAAGAAACAGCACATGACTTTAATATTCTGAGCCCATAAAGTCAGCAGTCGTGAAGTTATTTGAAGAGGAATAAGATGAGCAACGGTTTTGGGTTGGAATATGATTTTGGTTTTGTTTATGATCATCTCAGAGGCTCCGATTCAGTTGGGCACATATTAACATATTTTAGGAAAGAGGAATATTTTTGAGAAGACCTTTGCTTATAGGCAGCAAATAACAAAAACAGACTAACAAAACAAACAAACAAACAAACAAATCTCTCCCAAAACCCTCCACTCCCAACCCCCAATCCCACCAACCCAGGAAAATGCAAACGCAATATCACTAAGGAAGAAGAATTTGAAGGAGAAATAAACACAGATGGAATTGGGTGTAGCATCCCATTTTAAGAGAGATGAATTGAGAAGGAAACACTTAGGAACGAGCACAGGAAGCAGCAGCAAGCAGCAGGCAGAACTGGAGGGAGCCACCATCTCCCAAGAATTAAGGAGGAAACAACCAGGCTTGGGTAAATTTGGGAAGTCCTTCTGGGAGAGGTCTGACTAGTGTACAGGAGGAGTCACTGACGGTCCATTTCAAGACTAGTTTGGTAAATTAGCAAAAGTAAAAGCCAGAATATGGTGGGCAACTCAAGGAACGAGTGGGAGATAAAATTCAATTTCTCCAGGAATGATAAGTCAGTTTCAGGTTAGGAACTCTGTGACAATGTGAAGACACTGAGAATGAAGAGCTAGCTGGGGTAGAGGGAGGGAAAGGAAAAAAAGAGAACACAAAATCCTTTCGATCATTGTCAGGTTCTTTTATAACTCTCATTCTTGGGAAACCCAAGAACTAGTCTCAGCTCATTTCTCTCTCACCTTTTCTCGGCTATGCCCATACTTAAAAAGAATTTATCATCTAAGATGTAGTCCTTCAGTGTGCTCTCCATTTAATGTTGATGAATACCTAGGATGAAGGGTCTGTCCCTTCCTTTCAGCTCTTCCTGGAGATATCTATGGCCTAATAGGAGTAGGGTTTTATTGACTATAGTGTGATGGGATTTTTTTTGTGTGTGTGGTAGGGTCTCATACAGCCTAGGCTAGGCATTAACTAACCAATTAATTAACCAACCAACCAACCAACCAACCAACCAACCAACCAACCAACCAATCAACCAACTAATCTAAGACAAGCAACCATCCAACCAGGCTAATAACTAACCATACTAACCTGTATAGTTAAGGATGACCCAAAACTTCTGATCTTTCTTCTAATTCCCAAGTGCTGGGACTACAGCCACCATACTCAGCTTATGGTAATGGAGAGTATTTCCTAGGCAGGCTCTAAACTATTCAGGTAATTGGGCATTTATAGATTTTGTTTCTATAAAGAATGCAAGAAAGTAAAAAGGAAGGAGTGTAGTCATGGTACTACCAGGAAAATAAATGGTTTTTATTATATTTTACAGTTCTGTTTAAAAAATATTCTCAGCTTCTTGAAGAAAAAACAATTATGAAGGAACTGAACTATACTGAATTGGAGTGTACAAAATGGGATTCACTCTTGGAAGGTAAAACTTAATGTGCCTAGAACTGACATTTTCAACTAGATTCTCAGGTAGATCCATCCCATCACTATGGGGATATGACGTCACACTATGCAGCTGCCTGTGGAGTCTTTTTTAGAGGTCTCCAATCAGGCATAGCTGTGATGTGTAGCTTCCTAGCTTGAACAAAGAAAGAAGTTTCAGGGAGGGTCGTTATGGGGTTGAACTGAATTTTATTAGCAACAGAAAGGAGCTCCTGGGAAATGAAGAAAATCTGGTGGTGTGAATGTCAGCATCTCATGGAGTTATGTTCAAGTTCAAGTGCGTGTGTGTGTGCTCACGTGCCCATGAGCACGGGTGTGTGCAGCACATGGAACTCGACTTTTCTTTTTTTGTTTTCTTTTATTGGATATTTTCTTTATGTTTCAAATGTTATCCCCTTTCCCGGATACCCCCCATTCCATCCCTCTACCTCCTGCCTGACATGAGGGGACCCCCCCATCCAACCATGTTATATGCATGTGTCTCTCCGTGGCCGTGTGTGTGTGTGTGTGTGTGTGTGTGTGTGTGTGTGTGTGCGAGTGTAGTGCCTGCAGAGGCCAGAAGAGGGTGTTAGATCCCCTGGAGCTAGAGTTATATGCATTTGTGAGCCAGGGGTCATGGGTGCTGGGAACTGAACTTCAGTTTTCTGCAAGAGCAGCACTTCAGTGTGTTAGTTTGCAGTGTGATTTTCTCAAGACTTAAACAGAGAATTTGTTTTACTAGTAAACAGAGCTGGAAAGGTGGATGTATGAAGATACATTGCTTACGTTTAGGAGAGGGGGGTGTTTAAGGCTGTCTCGGGTCACTTTGGTCCCAAGTAAGCAGTTTCTCTACTGTCTTTGGCATCTGTAATTGAGGTGTTTTTGGAATACACCGATGGCCCTAAATAGTTACAGTTTATTGTCTTCGGCAAGATACCTTTGGGAAACACTTGTTTCCTTACAGCATTTAAGCTCGTTGGGAGGTTCTTGCCTTTCTAGGTAGATCTCACTCTTCACTCAACTGTCTCCTTCGCTGTACAGAAGCTCTCAGGCCTGTCCACAGAGTCTGTCCTATGCCTACATCTTGAGGTGTTTAATCCATTGAGACTATTTGAGAGTCAGTTTTATACAGAATGGCTAGGTGTCTAGCTTCATCCTTCTGCACGTTGGCACCTTGTTTTCTGAGTACAACTTGTTGAAGAGGCTGTCTTCCTCTGGTATGTATTTTTTTTGGCAAGAAATCAGGTGGCTGTGACCGAGTTGATTTGTATTTGTGGTTCCCGTTTCTATCCATCAATCGACAGGTGTGCTTTTGTGCTGGTAGCACACTCTGTAGTCAAGGATGGTGATACATCCAACGTTATTCTTTTTTCCTCAGGATTGCTTTGGCTATCTTTTGTGCTTACGCATGAATTTTGAGATTTCATGCATCTTATGAAGAATGTTGAAATTTTGATGGGGATTACATTGATCTATTGACATTTAGGATCTTTCCATGAGGTCAGTTTTCTATTTCATTTAGGTTTCTCCCCGTTGAGGGCTCGCTGATATCTCTGTTGCCTGAAGAGGAGATGTAATTAATCCCAGAATACTTAAAATGTATTTTTTAGATATAAAATTTCCATTCAGCTCTTTATATCTTTATTTGTTCATGGTTTATGCATTTTTAGAACTTACTTTCAGAATCTTCCTATTTTCTTCTTGAGACATCTATCATGAATAAAGTTTCCAGATTAACCTATACTTTTATCTTGCTTGTTGGGATAGATTGACTACCATTTTTATCATCACTAACTAAAAATACATGTCTGGTAACTGAAATTTTGCTGCCTTGGTTGTTTATTGTTTATATATATGTATATACATATACATACATGTATATATTTATGTGATATAAGAGCTTTTTGGTTCTTGCAGAGTCTGGGTGTTCTTTATACTCTATTTCTTTGTTACAACTCCAGTAGGACAAAGGGCTCTGATATGAGTGATAATGAAGGTAGACTTGGGTTTCTTGGCACCTGAGGGAAACTGCTGCATCTGGGAGAAGCTGGGAGTCCCAGCTTCCATGTGATGTCTGCACACAAATAACTTTAAAGTGACGTTATTACATCACACTTACATTTCCTTTTTCCCCCCAAGACAAAGTCTGGAGCTGTTGCCCAAAGGATTGGAAGTCATTTGATTCCAACTGCTACTTCCCTTCCACTGACTCAGTAGAATCTTGGATGGAGAGTGAGGAGAAGTGCTCCAGCATAGGTGCTCATCTGGTGGTGATCCACAGCCAGGAAGAGCAGGTGCATCCTGGGAGAGAGTGGGGTTTGGGGCTGGCCTGATATCTGCCCATTTCTACTAGAGGGAATTTTGTTGATGTGGTGTTGGTGCTGTGGCAGAAGGCTTTCCAACAGATAAGCAGGAATGGTTACCTTAATCTTTGCATTGTACATCTTTGCCTCATTTTAGTAGAGCTAAACACCAAGGGACCATGGCATAAAAAATGCAGCACACTAGACTGACTGTAGGGAAGCATGAAATGTTTCTGCTCAAAACATCAGTTTGTGATTTCTGCACTCCAATGATTCCTGTAGTAATACCAACTGCCTAACAGAGAAGGAAGCAGGGAAACAGGACCAAATCTGGAGAGTCATGGCCAGCTATGAGAAATGAAATAGCTGAAGTTATCAATGGAGAATGATTAAATGTGCAAAAATCTCTCATGCACAATTGTCAAAAATGGTGTTGGTCAAGAAAGGAGGAGGAGTCAGTTTGAGATGGGGATTCATTAAGATCACGGTCAGAAATTGTTTCTAGAGTCATGAAAACATGAATGAAGACTTTGTATTCTTATCATCTGAGAAATGCAGTCCTGGGTGGGGGGAGGTGGGTGAAAACGCACACTCCTGGGAGATTTCTTCTACTCCTTAATCATTTGTCCTCTAATCTCTGTGTGACCAGAAAACACTCAGTTACAATATCATGGTGGACCTATAAAATCTAAAATTATTGATATTAATTTAAAACTTGAAATATATTTAAAAGCGTAAAGAGATGAAGTGGGATTTGATTATTGTGTATTTGCATATGTGCATCATATTAGACCCTATAATTTTGTATCATTAAAATCATTTCTAAAAGATCTTATAAAAATTCTGTAACAGAAAAGAATTATTCAATCGAGGCTGAAGGCTGATTCTTCTTTCTTCTTAGGATTTCCTGCCCAGGATCCTGGATACTCATGCTGCTTATTTTATAGGACTTTCAGATCCAGGTCATCGACAATGGCAATGGGTTGATCAGACACCATACAATGGGAATGCCACGTGAGTCTAGAGTTATATAGAGAAGTCCTTGCTCCTGTATCATGAGGAGAATTTATAGTGTTCCAGCTGTTGGTTACGAAGCTAGAATAGCTCCCTCCTGGTGTAACTGATGGGGATGGAGTTCCTTTTACTCTTCCATGTGCTCATTACAGGAGTCCTGTGGAACACACATTACTAATATTCCCAGTAGAGATGAGGAAATTGAGTTTGAAGAGTGTAGAATCATAAATATCCAAGCAAGGTCTTTACCCATAGATGTATTTTATTATGGTTTCAATTTCTCATCTGCATCTTTTTTAAAATTTATTTTTATTGGATATTTTATGTATTTACATTTCAAATGTTACCCCCTTTTCCCCCTCTCCCATACCCCCTCCCCCTTCTATGAAGATGCTCCCAGTCCCTCCCATCCACTCCCACCTCAACACACTGGCATTCTCCTACACTGGAGAAATGAGTCTTCATAGGACCAAGGGCTTCTTCTCCTATTGATGCCAGACAAATGCTGTCCTCTGCTACATACATGGCTGGAGCCATGGGTCCCTCCATATGTACTCTTTGGTTGGTGGTTTAGTTCCTGGGAGCTCTGGAAGGTCTGGTTGGTTGATATTGTTGTTCTTCCTATGGGCTTGCAAACCCCTTCAGCTCCTTCAGTCCTTTCCCTAACTCCTCCATTGGGATCCTGGTGCTCAGTCCGATAGTTAGTTGCAAGCATCCTCACCTGTAATAGTAAGGCTCGGGCAGAGCCTCTCAGGAGACATCCATATCTGACTCCTGTCAGCAAGCACTTCTTTGCATCAGAAATAGTGACTGGGTTTGGTGGCTGCATATGGGTCTCATCTGCATCTTTAAAAATAAAATTTAATTTACTTTTATTTGTGTGTATATATGTGTATCTCTGTGTCTGCCACATATATATGGGAATCCGTAGAGCTCACAATGAACTGTTGGATCCCATGGAGCTGGGGTTATAAGTGGTATGACCTCACCAATATGGGTGCTGGGAACAGAAATCTCAAGTTTCCTGGAAAAGTAGCAAGCACTCTTAATGTCTTAACCACCTTCTCAGCCATTATTTATATCCTTGTAAGAAAAATTCATGCCAAGATTCTAGTTATTTTTCATAAATTACACTCAATCTGATATGTTTTCATATTTATGTAATCATTTACAAGCTCATAATTTATTACTATGCTGTCAAATCCTTTCTGATGTCTGTTGTAAGAAATATATTGTGATAACTATGGTCATTCTCAGTTTTCAGAGAAGAAAACTTGGAATCTAGGTTATTAAGTTATTAGTCCTGGATGACAGAAATAAGTAGGTCATCTAGATATTTTAACTTGTTTCCAGTCTCTGAAAAATTCCATTGTAAAATGAAAAGGAAGGGTTATTGAAACATGAAAATAAGAGGAGACCTTTTCATTGTATGAATAATCGCCATGACTTGATTGTCCTCTGGTACCAAGACCTAGGGATGAAGAAACGGTATCCTCTGGGATGTGTGCTGGAAGAACAGTTAAGTAACAAGCTAAGGGAACTCTGAGTGTTGTGAGCCCTGTTATCCAGGGAAATGTGAGATATGGGTGATGGAGAACACCTGACTTGTACATTCTTGAATCTGATCTCCATAAATTCCAACCTCATCCTCAGGCTTGCTTCCTCTTGCTTCCTCTTTTTTAAGCATTATTGTAGGAAACACCCTGATGCTCTTTCCTTCCTTTCAGATTCTGGCACGAAGGTGAGCCCAGCAGTGACAATGAACAATGTGTTATAATAAATCATCGTGAGAATACTGGATGGGGCTGGAGTGATAGCTCTTGCAGTGATAAACAGAAGTTGGTTTGTCAGGTGAAAAAAATATACTTATGAATCACACATTCTCCTTGACTGTGGGATTGCATTGTTATCCACCACTACACAGATGCTTGGAAAGTTCTTCATGTGAAAGAGAGGTCCACAGAATTTTAGGTACGCAGCCAGTGTTTATACATATTATAATACTGCTACATGTGTAAATTTACTTAATCATTTGTCATTTTCTTATATAATGAGAATTTTCCATGTACCAGAGACTATAGAGGAGACTCTCTGTGCATATGTGGGAGCAATAAACTTCTCTACCTATTCCCAGGTTTCCAAAGTCTTATTTGATAATAGGATTGGATGATGTTGTCCCTGTACACATTTCTTTCCCTCTTTCTTTGTTTTTCTCTGTCTTTGGCTTCATTGATGTATAATTGACAAATAAATCATGGATACTCATGTTACAGTGTCTTGATTTGATGTGGAAATGTATTATGGAGTGGCTACCACAATTAGGTTGACAACACCCTCTATCACCTGCCATAGTTGCTGTGTGTGTGTGTGTGTGTGTGTGTGTGTGTGTGTTTAGAATATTTAAGATCTTCTTAAGCAAATATCAACACACTGGTTGAGATAATGTTAGTTATTGTCACTTTGTCAGTACTTATGCCTTATCTGGTAATTTGTGTCCTCTTCCATCAGCATCTTCTCATGTCTCCCAATACCTGCACTACCAGGAAGCATACCCAAACTTTGTTCCCATGGATAGTATGTCAGGTTTTATGGGTACTGTGTGACTCTAATGGGTGGCTGATCCTGGACTGGGTGAACTACATTAACAGCAAGTTTAAGGAAACATAACCTTCTCCTTACCCCTCCAGTGATTCTTGGTGTCCTACCTTGGTGCCTGCTGTATTAGGAACAGCCTCTGCACTGTAGATGGATGTTGAGGAGACCAATATGTCCCAGGGAAACCTCTATGCTTAGCATATTGGAAGTCTTTTTCAACTTCTTATCATGCATATTTTGAAACAAATTGACTGAATGGTATCAATACTCATAAAACTACCTCATTTATAGTCAATGATTGCTAACATTTTAACAATTTGTATAAGGATAGACATATGCATGCACAGATGTATTCATTTGATAGGACATTTGAGGGTTAGTTTGCTACATAACAATTCAGTCAATATTTCAGTACCAAATACCATTATCACTTTTAGAAAACTTAGCAACGATTTTCTGAAATTATGTGTGATCTTGCTTGTATGTCCTCAGTTGTTCCCAAATGTTTCTTTGGCTTTTCTAGTAGGCCATGACCAAAATATCTTATTTACTAATTATAATTAGTCTAAAATTCATGCCATGCCTCCAGAAGACTGTCTTCAGTTTAGACTCAAGCTCTAAGTTCAGTAGTTCTCAAGGATGCCTTTATTTATAATCAACCCTGCAGATTTTGAGAATTCCATGATATCTATAGGATTTATAAGTTGCTTCAGTGACCCACTGAACTAATGATTATGCTCTATGAGGATTATAGATTTATTATACCAAAATATAAAAATCAGAACTTAGGGGAGAGGCATATATAGAGAGGCCTAGGAAGATCCCAAATAAGGAGCTTCCGTTGATCTCATATATGCATTTCCTAGAATGCTAATGAATGACAAAACACAGAATAGGCACACCAGGGAAATTTCATCCGAGCTCTGACCATCACAGATTTACAGAGGTTCACCATATAAGCATGAGTGGTGATCATGAGTGTGAACTCAGTTTTCAGGATCACTTCACTGTCAGGGTGAATATCTCATGGTTCAAAGGTTCAGCACTTTAGACACATGGTAAGTGTTTCTCAAATGGTGAGCTCCTAACATGAATAATTGTGTTAGCATGAACTATGAGAGAACTGATTAGCATAAAGCTTCATGGTCTACCATGTTAAAACAGATTTCCCAATAGCTCCAGGAATCCTAAAGAATTAGAGAGGCAACCTCCCATGACTTGGTTAAAAGTCTGGAGAGAATCTTTGACAGCCCAGCGGTCATATGATAAAAATGCTAGCATTTGCTGTTTAGTGTATTGTTAAAAGTTAACATGCTGTCCACTATATGGGACATGTTGGGTGTGTGTGTGTGTGTGTGTGTGTGTGGAGTGAGTAAAGGAAAGGGGGATGTAATTGCATATAAAAATTAATCAATGAACTCAGAGTCAGGGTTAAAAGAGGACTAATGCATTTTAATAATTATTAATAAAAACTTGGCTTTCAATGCATGCTATTATAGATGTAAATATATCTTTCTAAGAAAAAATGTGCACTAGTAAGTGAACAGGGAAATGTGCACTATTGCCTTCACAGGAACTCTCATAGTGCCTCAGGATAGATCCCATGTTGTATATGACATATAACCAACACTAAACCCATATGATACTAGTTTACTTTGATATCAGAAAGAAATATAGCAGAAGTTTTATTATTTTGTGCTTGTGTTGCTATGGTTTCTCTCTGCTTCTGGTATTAATGTTCCATTTTGAAAACCAATAAGAAGACATCTATGAGTACATAATATAAAGGAATAGGAGTGGTTGCTGTGATGGCTCACAAGGCTTATATACTTCCCTGCAAAAGGATTATGCTTTGTTGACAGATCTTCCTTCATAGAAAGTATGTTTTCCACCCTAAATGACATGTGTGTCCAGGTGACTTTTATTGGTCCATAGAATGAGAATGAATCTGACTTCTCTACATACATGAGGCTACTGCATGTTCAGCTTCCAAGGAGTTGTGGTTCTCTATGACCCTTGACCCAAAAGTGATAAATATAAAAAGAAACCGAACAGAATTACAGTGACCCAGAGCCAGGTCCTTAGGATACACAAATGAGAAATATTTGTTGTTACAAGTCACTTGTATACTGGAATTGGCTGTGTCTTAGTCTAGTGTATGTGAAATATGGTAGCTTTAGACATATATTTTGCTATAGAGAGAATTTGGAAATGTCATCCTGAGTGATGTAACCTAGTACCAAAAGGACATGCACGGTATGTACTCATTTATAAGTGGGTAATAGTCATAAAATACAGATATCACGCTATACCCCATGGACCCAAAGAAACTAAACAAGAAGGAAGGCCCAAGAAAGGAAGTTTGAATTTCACTTAGAGGGTGTAATAAAATAGTCATAAGAGGCAGATAGAGGGGCAAAACTTGGGGGGTATAGGAAGGGAAATGTGGGATTGAGGATCAGGTGTGGGGCAGGACAGGAGAGATGGCCATATGACCACGAGAATGGATGGGATTCTGCAACAGATGGGAATGGGGAGGTGGAAGGGGATCTCCAGGATAAGACAGAGACATGGGCTAAGGGAGTTGCTCAAGATCAATGGAAGTGACCTTAGCTGTGACTCACTGTACTGGAGACATGGGAACTTGAAGAAGACACCTCCTGTAGCCAGACAGGAACCCCAGTGAGCTGTAGAGATACCAAACCACCCTCAAAACTTTCAACTCAAAATTTATACTGTCTACAAGAAATGCAGGGATGGGTGATAGAGCAGAGACTGAGGGAGTGACCAATCAATAGCCACCCCAGCATGAGACCAATCCCATGGGAAAGCACCAATCCACAGCACTATTAATGATATTGTTATGCTTGCATTTTGTCATCTGAGAGGTTCCACCCAGCAGCTGATTCAGATAGATACAGACACCCACAGCCAAGCATGGTGAGGAAAGTGTCCATATGTGGCCACTTCCTGTGGTGACTCAGAACCCCAAATAGTTGAAGAGAGACTACCCATGAGGGTTTAGTTAGCACAAAACCCCATCAGAGAGGGATAGAATGCAGGCTGAATTATAATTGGCATTTGATTGCTTCTGGGAGAGAAACAGTCGATTTTAATGGCATGACTTGTATGTAGTTGAATGTTGTTTTAGTTTTCATTTTCATGCTGTGAAGAGAAGCCATGTATTGGCAACTCTTATAAAAGAAAACATTTAATTGGGCCTGGGTTACAGTTTCAGAGGTTTAGTCCATTATTTTCATGGTGAGAAACATGGCAGAGCACAAACAGACGTGGAACTAGAAAAAGAGCTGAGAGTTCTACATCTTGACCTGAAGGCAGCAGGAGATCATGTGCCATACGGGGCATAGCTTGACTATAGAAGACCTGAAAGCGTTCCCCCCGATGATGCATTTCCTCCTAAGGCCACAACTACTTCAACAGTCTATGGGAGTGATTCCTATTCACAGCACCACTGAATGTAAAAATGCATTCAGTCCAACTTCAAAAGCCCCCATAGTCTACAATAGTCTGAAACTTGTTTAAAAGTCCAAAGCTTGAAGTCTCTTTTGAAGCTTATGCAATCTCTTAGTTATAATCCTCTGTAAAGTTAGAGAAGCGTGTCCCGCGCTGTCTCTCGCCAGCAAGAATACACGGGGACACACGAATCCTTACTGTAGCTAAACGTTTATTGAATCTTAAGGAGAGGCCCCATGCGCCGGCATGGCACGGCTTATATACACCCTAGCACAGCGCATCCACACCTGATTGGTCGCTTACCCATGATCTCATTAGGCACACCCTGGAGTGGGCAAAGACATGGCACGAAGGCACTCTTGCACATGCGCACACAGTTAACTTCCTGAAAGGAAGTCGGCTGGCGCGGCGGAGGCCAGCGCCATCTTGTAATGGCGAAACTATCTCGGCCTTCCACGTGGGGCGCAGTGGAAGCCAGCGCCATCTTGTGGTGGCGAATGTTATTGCGGCCCTCTACAGAAGCGGATGATATTCTTTGAACATATCATGGCACAGGTTATACATTAGAAAAAGAGCCTAGGGAAGAAATACTGAGCCAAAGGAAGACTGGAAACCAGCCGTGCAAACTCAGACTTTGCCTCTCCATCAGCTTTGTTGACTTTTGGGCTGGCTCCAAAAGCTTTCTTCAGTAAGTATCCTTTGGCTCTGGCATCTCTAACCTCTTCGGGTCTCCAAGGCAATCCAGGGATCATCTTGACAGCTTCAGCTAATGGGCCTTCATGCAGGGACCCCCACCATCCCCCCTGACCCCTGCCACCACATGCCTGGTCTCAACCACTTTCCTTAGTATTGGAGGGAGATTCCCTAACTCTGTTCTTCTGTCCTAGATTCTCAAACTAGAAACACATGTTCAATGCTTTCAAGTTCTGCTACTTGCTGGGACTGGACACCATGGACACCAAGGGAATGGGAACACGGCCACCTAATTCAATTACATCTTCACCAGCTTTCTCTTTCAATGGTTTTCTTCACTGCCTACACTAGCCTGTCTTGGAACTTGCTTTGTAGACCAGGCTGGCCTTGAACTCAGAGATTATCCTGCCTCTGTCTCTGGAGTGCTGGGATTAAAGGTGTGCACCACCACACCCAACTCTGAGCTTTTCTTAAATCCCTTTCACAAATTGGAAGTTTATCTGTGTAGATCTTGTCCTGAGGACACCATTCTCTTTATTCCATTTAATATCTTTAATCTATTTTTGTCCTGGTACACAGAATTAACTCCATTTTACTTTCAGGTGCTTCCTTTTTCCTTGGACTGTAAATTTTGTATTTTACCTTGCTCAGTTTGCTGCTTTTATCAAAACCATCTTCATAAGAGTAAACAACACTAATAACCACACAACAATGTCTTTCATTTGCCAATGGTATTGATCTAAAACACTTTACTTTAGTCACAAGCAAACTTAGGCAAGGGAATTAAAAAGCAGCCACATTTGTCACCAAAACAGCACAAGAGCAATCTCTGGGCCACACACTAGCATTCTTCTTTTCTGAAACCTCTTGAGCTAGGCCTCCATAGTTCAAATTATTCTTAGGACCAATGTGTTTCATATTCCTACTGGGATGACCCATTAAGTCCTACTTAAAGCATTCCACTGCTTTCCTAGTTAGAAGTTCCAAAATCCACATTCCTCCAAACAAAAGCATGATCAGGAATTCACACCAATACCCCAGTCCCTAGCACCAACTTCTGTCTCAGTTAGGTTTACATTGCTGTGAATAGATACTATGACTATGATATCTCTTGTAAATGAAAACTTTTAATTTGGTCTGGTTTATAGGTTTATAGGTTTAGTCCATTATTACCGTGGTGGAAAACATGATAGAGTGCAGGCCAACATGTTGCTAGAGAAGGACCTGAGAGTTCTACATCTTGATCCTAAGCTAGCAGAAGAAGACTATAGACAACACTGGCCATAGCCTGCACATGGCCAACCTTGACATCTGCTCCTATAGTGACACCCTTCCTCCAATGCCACAATCACTAATAGTGTTATATCCTATGGACTAAGCATTGAAAGTCTTGAATCTATGGGGGCTATTCCTGTTCAAACCACCACAGATGACAACCAGGGTAGGCCCCACTCCTAAGATTAGTTAACAACACAATCTGGACTTGATTGAGAAAGAAATAAAAGATGAAATCTCAAAGTTGAGTGGGCAGGAATGGGAAGGTAGAAAGACTAGTTATGAGAGTTGGAGGAAGGGTGAATATGTTCAAAATTATATGGGATTCTTGAATTGATAAATTATTAAAATTTATTTTAAAAAAGATCTTGCTTGGTAGGACAGTGCACTGCATGATCCCAGCTCTTAGAGGCTATGGCAAGAGGACACTAAGTTAATAGTCTAGCCTGGGCTACCTGATGAGAACTTGTTTGAAAAAAGCAAAAAGGAAAGAAAAGGAAAGCCACAGCTAGGTATCACATCTCCATAATCCTATCACTCAGGAAGCCTAGGCAGAAGGAACATGAGTTCAAGGCTGGTTTGGGTTGCATAGCTAAACTGTCTTAATAAAACAAAACAAACACAATAGAACAAAATACAACTATCATAGACCTTCCTTTGCCTTTTCCTGTGAACAAGTGTGGGACAATCACTCATGTTGAGCCTTGCTATATCCCTAGAGGTACAAAGCTGTAAGGGAGTTTTATCACATGAGACCTCACAAATCTGCAGGCTCAGAGCTCAGTCATAAAGTCCAGGCTTCTCAAACTGTGAAGTGTCTCTAGGTATCTCTGTGTGGGACTGGCTGGCAGGACTGGGACAGAGATATCACACTGCTAGTACGTGTAGGGTGGACCAGCCATTCTTAAACAGCAAATGTCAGTGAAGGAGGAGACACAGCAATCCTTGAGTTAGCGAAGCATGATTTGGAGAATTTAGGCATTCTGATAGTTATTAAAGGTTCTAGATTTCCACTTATCTTATCCCAAGACCTCTTCAAGTTACTATCTCTATATAGCAAGGGCCAAAGACACATGGGAGGAATCTGAACAGTACATTGAAACCTGCCCCACTGTGGGCATTTTGGCTCTAACCTAAAATCTACTTCATCTGGGACTCAAGCCTTTTAGACAGCCATCAGTGAGTTAAGGCTCTGGGTACCTGTTGTTGTAGTGACAATTCTGGAATTTTGGTTTCTTGAAAAAAAAAACAGAAATATTATATGTTTTCATTTTAATCCCAGGTGTGGTATTCCATATCCCTGGGATTACTTTAGACTATTGGCAGCAGCGGACTATAATTATTTGCTTCATGCTCTAGCAGAGGCATGGTTTTGCCAGCTTCAGATACTTTCTGTGATTTTTGTGACATTTGGAATTCTGGGACATTTTCAGAGGGTGTAAAAATGCTAGGACATGGAAAGATAGGGTTGAAGATTATTCATCATTCAGGGGGTTAGTTGTGGTTTGTTAGTAGTCATGCTTAAAGAAACAAAAGGAAAGAAATTAGATTTAGGGTACTCTCTCACATCTATACTTTTTCTTATCTAGTGATGGAGGTGAAATTGGGGTGATAAATGATGGGAAAAAGAACCCACTCTATTCTAGTCTCCGTCTGCGCTCAGAGTTGAGGCTGTTTGATAGCCCTTAGACACAAAACCTGCCTGCAGAGAGCTAGTCTGCCAGGAGCACTATCCCTCCTAACCCCACAGTCAACAGATCACCATGAACTAAGGCTGGTCTTCTATAATAGCAAAAACAGCAGAAAAGCCACATACTCATGGAATCTGAACAATGCTTTACTTAATGACAACTTGATCAAAGAAGAAATAAAGAAAGAAATTAAAGACTTTTTTAGAATTTAACGACAATGAAGGCACAGCATATCCAAACTTATGGGATACAATGAAAGCAGTGCTATACAATGAAAGCAGTGCTAAGAGGGAAACTCATAGCTCTGAGTGTCTCCAAAAAGAAACTGGAGAGAGCATACACTAGCAGCTTGACAACACATCTGAGAGTGCTAGAACAAAAGGAAGCAAATACACCCAAGAAGTAGAAGGCAGGAAATAATTAAACTCAGGGCTGAAATTAACCAAGTAGAAAAAAAAGAACTATACAAAGAATCAACAAAACCAGGAGCTGGTTCTTGAGAAAATTAGGAAGATAGATAAACCCTTAGCAAGCCTAACCAGAGAGCAGAGAAACAGTATCCAAATTAACAAAATCAGAAATGAAAAGGGAGATAAAACAACAGAAACTGAGGAAATTCAAAAAATCATCAGATTCTACTACAAAAGCCTACATTCAACAAAACTGGAAAATCTGGAGGAAGTGGACAATTTTCTAGATACCAGTACCGAACTTAAATCAGGATAAGATAAACAATATAAACAGTTCCATAACACTTAAAGAAATAAAAGCAGTCATTAAAAGTCTCACAACAACAACAACAACAACAACAACAACAACAACACAAAAAAGCACGAACCAGATGGGTTTAGTGCAGAATTCTATAAGACCTTCAAAGAAGACCTACTGTCAATACTCTTCAAACTATTCCAGAAAATAGAATCAGAAGGAACACTATTCAATTCGTTCTTTGAAGCCACAATTACTCTTATACCTAACCCACACAAAGATGCAACAAAGAAAGAAAACCTCAGCCAGTTTTCCTCACGAATATCAATGCAAAAATACTCAAAAAAATCTTGCAAACCAAATCCAAGAACACATTAAAATGATCATTTATCATGATCAAATAGGCTTCATTCCAGGGATACTTGCAATGGTTTGATACAGGGAAATCCATCAATTTAATCCACTACATAGACAAACTGAAGGAAAAACACCCACATGATCATTTCATTAGATACTGAGAAAGCAATTGCCAAAATTAAACACCCCTTCATAATAAGAGTCTTGGAAAAAGAGGATAACTCATAGCTCTGAGTGCCTGCAGGAAGAAAGAGGAGAAGGCATATATCAGCAGCTTGACAGCAAAACCTAAAAGCTCTAGAACAAAAAGAAGCAAATACACCCAGGAAGAGTAGAAGGCAGGAAATAATCAAACTCAGAGCTGAAATCAACCAAGTAGAAACAAAAAGGACCATAGAAAGAATCAACAGAACCAAAAGTTGGTTCTTTGAGAAAATCAACAAGATAGATAAACCCTTAGACAGACTAACGAGAGGACACAGAGAGTGGGTTCAAATTAACAAAAACAGAAATGAAAAGAGAGACATAACTACAGAATCAGAGGAAATTAAAAAATATCATCAGATCCTACTACAAAAGCCTATATTCAACAACACTTGAAAATCTGCAGGAAATGGACAATTTCCTAGACAGATACCAGGTACCGAAGTTAAATCAGGAACAGATAAACCAGTTAAACAACCCCATAACTCCTAAGGAAATAGAAGCAGTCATTAAAGGTCTCCCAACCAAAAAGAGCCCAGGTCCAGATGGGTTTAGTGCAGAATTCTATCAGACCTTCATAGTAGGCCTCATACCAATACTATCCACACTATTCCACAAAATCGAAGCAGATGGAGCGCTACCGAATTCCTTCTATGAAGCCACAATTACTCTTATACCTAAACCACACAAATACCCAACAAAGAAAGAGAACTTCAGACCAATTTCCCTTATGAATATCGACGCAAAAATATTCAAAAAAATTCTGGCAAACCGAATCCAAGAGTACATCAAAACAATCATCCACCATGATCAAGTAGGCTTCATCCCAGGCATGCAGGGATGGTTTAATATACAGAAAACCATCAACGTGATCCATTATATAAACAAACTGAAAGAACAAAACCACATGATCATTTCATTAGATGCTGAGAAAGCATTTGACAAAATTCAACACCCCTTCATGATAAAAGTCCTGGAAAGAATAGGAATTCATGGCCCATGCCTAAACATAGTAAAAGCCATATAGAGCAAACCAGTAGCTAATATTAAACTAAATGGAGAGAAACTTGAAGCAATCCCACTAAAATCAGGGACTAGACAAGGCTGCCCACTCTCTCCCTACTTATTCAGTATAGTTCTTGAAGTTCTAGCGAGAGCAATCAGCCAACAAAAGGAGATCAAGGGGATACAGATTGGAAAAGAAGAAGTCAAAATATCACTATTTGCAGATTATATGATAGTATATTTAAGTGATCCCAAAAGTTCCACCAGAGAACTACTAAAGCTGATAAACAACTTCAGCAAAGTGGCTGGGTAACAAATTAACTCAAATAAATCAGTAGCCTTTCTCTACACAAAAGACAAACAAGCTGAGAAAGAAATTAGGGAAATGACACCCTTCATAATAGTCCCAAATAATATAAAATACCTCGGTGTGACCTTAACCAAGCAAGTGAAACATCTGTATGATAAGAACTTCAAGCCTCTGAAGAAAGAAATTGAAGATTTCAGAAGATGGAAAGATCTCCCATGCTCATGGATTGGCAGGATTAATATAGTAAAAATGGCCATTTTACCAAAAGCAATCTACAGATTCAATGCACTCCCCATCAAAGTAGCAATCCAATCCTTCAGAGAGTTAGACAGAACAGTTTGCAACTTCATCTAGAATAACAAAAAACCCAGGATAGCTAAAACTATCCTCAACAATAAAAAGACTTCCAGGGGAATCACTATCCCTGAACTCAAGCAGTATTACAAAGCAATAGTGATAAAAACTGCATGGTATTGGTACAGAGACAGACAGATAGACCAGTGGAATAGAATTGAGGACCCAGAAATGAACCCACACACCTATGGTCAGTTGATTTTTGACAAAGGAGCCAAAACCGTCCAATGGAAAAATGATAGCCTTTTCAGGAAATGGTGCTGGTTCAACTGGAGGTCAGCCTGTAGAAGAATGCATATCGATCCATGTTTATCACTCTTTACAAAGCTTAAGTCCAAGTGGATCAAGGACCTCCACATCAAACCAGATACACTCAAACTAATAGAAGAAAAAGTGGGGAAGCATTTCGAACACATGGACACTGGAGAAAATTTCCTGAACAAAACACCAATGACTTATGCTCTAAGATCAAGAATCGACAAATGGGATTTCATAAAAACTGCAAAGCTTCTGTAAAGCAAAGGACACTGTGATTAGAACAAAACAGAAACCAACAGATTGGGAAAAGATCTTTACCAATCCTACAACAGATAGAGGCCTTATATCCAAAATATGCAAAGAACTCAAGAAGTTAGACTGCAGGGAGACAAATAACCCTATTAAAAATGGGGTTCAGAGCTAAACAAAGAATTCACAGCTGAGGAATGCCGAATGGCTGAGAAACACCTAAAGAAATGTGCAACATCTTTACTCATAAGGGAAATGCAAATCAAAACAACCCTGAGATTTCACCTCACACCAGTCAGAATGGCTAAGATCAAAAAACTCTGGAGACAGCAGGTGCTGGCGAGGATGTGGAGAAAGAGGAACACTCCTCCATTGTTGGTGGGGTTGCAGACTGGTACAACCATTCTGGAAATCAGTCTGGAGGCTCCTCAGAAAATTGGACATTGAACTACCTGAGAACCCAGCTAAACCTCTCTTGGGCATATACCCAAAAGATGCCCCAAATGTAATGAAGGCATGTGCTCCTCTATGTTCATAGCAGCCTTATTTATAATAGCCAGAAGCTGGAAAGAACCAGATGTCCTTCAACAGAGGAATGGATACAGCAAATGTGGTACATTTACACAATGGAATATTACTCAGCCATCAAAATCAATGACTTTATGAAATTCATAGGCAAATGTAAGGAACTGGAAAATATCATCCTGAGTGAGGTAACCCAACCACAGAAAAACACACATGGTATGCACTCATTAATCAGTTGATATTAGCCCAAATGTTCGAATTCCCCTAGATGCACAGAACACATGAAACTCAGGAAGAATGACCAAAATGTGAATGCTTCACTCCTTCTTTAAAAGGCGAACAAGAATACCCTTGAGAGGGAATAGGGAGGCAAAGTTTAGAACAGAGGCAGAAAGAACACCCATTCAGAGCCTGACCCACCTGTGGCCCATACATATACAGCCACCAAACTAGATAAGATGGATTAAGCCAGGATGTGCAGGCTGACAGGAACCGGATGTAGATCGCTCCTGAGAGATACAGCCAGAATACAGCAAGTTCATAGGCCAATACCATTATTAAACCACTGAATGAGAATGGGACCCCTTGAAGGAATTAGTGAAAGGACTGAAAGAGCTTGAAGGGGCTTGAGACCCCATATGAACAACATTGCCAACCAACCAGAGCTTCCAGGGACTAAGCCACTACCCAAAGACTATACATGGACTGACCCTGGACTCCAACTGCCTACATAATAATGAATAGCCTAGTATGAGCACCAGTGGAAGGGAAGCCTTTGGTCCTGCCAAGACTGAACCCCCAGTGAACATGATTGTTGGGCGGATGGCGGTAATGGGGGGAGGATGAGGAGGGGAACATCCATACAGAAGGGGAGGGAGAGGGGCTAGGGAGATGTTGGTCTGGAAACCGGGAAGGGGAATAACAATTGAAATGTAAATAAGAAATACTCAAGTTAATAAATACAAAAAAAGAAAAAATAAATAAAGATAAAAAATGCCTAAGTTAGTAAAGATGTAAAAAAAAAAAAAAAAAAAAAAAGAAAAGAAAAGAAACGTCTTGGAAAGATCAAGAATTCAGGGCCCATACCTAAACATAGTAAAAGCAATATATAGCAAACCAGTAGTTAACATCAAACTAAATGGAGAAACTTGAAGCAATCCCAGTAAAATCAGGGACTACACAAGGCTGCCCACTTTCTCTCTACCTATTCAATATAGTACTAGAAGTCCTACCCAGAGCAATTAGACAACAAATAGAGGTCAAAGGGATAAAAGTTGGAAAGGAAGAAGTCAAAATATTACTATTTGCAGATTATATGATAGTATACTGAAGTGAGCACAAAATTCCACCAGAGAACTCCTACAACTGATAAACAATTTCAGGAAAGTGGCTGGATATAAAATTAACTCAAACAAATCAGTATCCTTCCTCTACTCAATGGATAAAAAGGCTGAATAGTCTAGTAAGAGCACCTAAGAAATGACACCCTTCACAATATCACAAATAATAGAAAATACCTTGGTGTGACTCTAACCAAGCAAATGAAAGTTCTGTATGATAAGAACTTCAAATCTCTGAAGAAAGAAATTGAAGATCTCAGAAGATGGAAAGATCTCCCATGCTCATGGATTGGCAGGATTAATATAGTAAAAATGGCTATTTTGCCAAAAGCAATGCAATCTCCATCAAGATTCCAACTCAATTCTTCATAGAGTTAGAAAGAACAATTTGCAAATTTATTTCAAAAAGCAAAAACCCAGGATGGCGAAAACTATTCTAAACAATAAAAGAACTTGTGGGGGAATCACCATCTGTGACTTCAAACTGTATTACAGAACAATCCTGATAAAAAACTGTAAGGTATTGAGAAAAGATCTTTACCAATGCTACATCCAAAAGAGGGCCAATATCCAATATATACAAAGAACTCAAGAAGATAGACTCCAGAGAGTCAAATAACCCTATTAAAATTGAAGTACAGAGCTAAACATAGAATTCTCAGCTGAGGAATATCAAATGGCTGAGAAGTACCTTAAAAATGCTCAGCATCCTTAGTCATGCATATCAAAACAACCCTGAGATTTCACCTCACACCAGTGAGATGGCTAAGACCAAAAACTCAGGTGACGACAGATGTTGGTGAGGATGTGGAGAAAGAGGAACACTCCTCCAGTGTTAGTGGGATTAAAACTGGTACAGCCACTCTGGATATCAGTCTGGAGCTTCCTCAAAAAATTGGACACTGCACTACCTAAGGACCCAGCTATACCTCTCATGGGCGCATACCCAAATGATGCTCCAACATACAACAAAGACACATACTCCACTATGTTCATAACAGCCTTATTTATAATAGCCAGAAGATGGAAAGAACCTAGATGCCCTTCAATAGAGGAATGGATACAGAAAATGTGGTACATCTACACAATGGAGTACTACACAGCTATCAAAAGCAATGACTTCATGAAATTCATAGGCAAATGGATTGAACTAGAAAATATCATCCTGAATGAGGTAACCCAATCACAGGAAAACATATATGTTCTGCACTCACTGATAAGTGGATATTAGCCCAAAAGCTTGAATTACCCAAGATACAATCCACAGACCACATGAAGCTCAAGAAGGATGACCAAAGTGAAATGCCACTTTCTCTTCTTGCCCCGCTCCAACATTCCCCTACACTGAGGATTCCAGCCTTGGCATGACCAAGGGCTTCTCCATTGGTGACCAAAAAGGCCATCCTCTGACATATGCAGCTGGAATCTTGGGTCTATTGATGTACACTCTTTGGATAGTGGTTTCATCATGGGACCTCTGGTTATTTGGTATTGTTGTTCTTATGGGGTTGTTCTTATGGAGTTGCAAGCCCCTTCAGCTCCTTCAATCCTTGCTCTAATTCCTCCAACTGGGACTCCATACTGATTAAATTGTTTCCTGCTAGCATACACCTTTGTATTTGACATGATGTGGCTGAGATTCTCAGGACACAGATATATCAGAATCCTGTCAGCATGTACTTCTTGGCTTCATCAATATTATCTGGTTTTGATGGCTGTGTATATATATATATATATATATATATATATATATATATATAGGCTATATACCCAAGTGGGGGTAGTTCTAAATGGTCATCCCTTTCAGCCTCTGATCCAAGCTTTTTCTCCATATCCCTTCCTCATGAAGCCTTTTGTTCTCTTCTAAGAAAGACTGAAGCACCCACACTTTGGCCATCCTTCTTGAGCTTCATGTAGTCTGTGGATTGTATCTTGGGTAATTCAAGCTTTTGGGCTAATATCCACTTATCAGTGAGTGCAGAACATATATGTTTTCCTGTGATTGGGTTACCTCACTCAGGATGATATTTTCTAGTTCCTTCCATTTGCCTATGAATTTCATGAAGACATTGTTTTTGATAGCTATGTAGTATTCCATTGTGTAGATGTACCACATTTTCTGTATCCATTCCTCTGTTGAAGGGCATCTAGGTTCTTTCCATCTTCTGGCTATTATAAATAAGGCTGTTACAAACATGAAACGTGTGTCTTTGTTGTATGTTGGAGCATCATTTGGGTGTGTGCCCATGAGAGGTATAGCTGGGTCCTTAGGTAGTGCAATGTCTAATTTTCTGAGGAACCTCCAGACTGATATCCAGAGTGGCTGTACCAGTTTGTAGTCCCACCAATACTGGAGGAATGTTCCTCTTTCTCCACATCCTCACTAGCATCTGTTGTCACCTGAGTTTTTGATCTTAGCCATTCTTTCTGGTGTGAGGTGGACTCTCAGAGTTGCTTTGATTTGCATTTCCCTGATGATTAAGGATGTTGAGCATTTCTTTAGGTACTTCTCAGCCATTAGATATTCCTCATCTGAGAATTCTTTGTTTAGCCCTGTACCCCATTTTAATAGGATTATTTGGCTTTCTGGAGTCTAACTTCTTGAGTCCTTTGTATGTTTTGGCTATTGGCTCTCTATCAGATATAGGATTGGTAAAGATTTTTCCCAATCTGTTAGTTACATAACTCCTAAGGAAATAGAAGCAGTCATTAAAGGTCTCCCAACCAAAAAGAGCCCAGGTCCAGACGGGTTTAGTGCAGAATTCTATCAGACCTTCAAAGAAGACCTCATACCACATTATTCAAATCTATTCCACTAAATTGAAACAGATGGAGCACATTACTGAACTCCTCTATGAAGCCAATTACAATACTTTTATACCTACCATACCACAAAGACCCAACAAAGAGAGACTCAGACCAATTTCCTTTATGAACATCGACTTGACAAAAATACTAACAAAAATTCCGGCAAAACGAAATCCAAGAGCACACTCAAAACAATCATCCACCATGATCAAGTAGGCTTCATCCCAGGCATGCAGGGATGGTTTAATAAACGGAAAACCATCAACGTGATCCATTATATAAACAAACTGAAAGAACAAAAACCACATGATCATTTCATTAGATGCTGAGAAAGCATTTGACAAAATTCAACACCCCTTCATGATAAAAAGTCCTGGAAAGAATAGGAATTCAAGGCCCACACCTAAACATAGTAAAAGCCATATACAATATACGAGTTGCTAACATTGAACTAAATGGAGAGAAACTTGAAGCAATCCCACTAAAATCAGGGACTAGACAAGGCTGCCCACTCTCTCCCTACTTATTCAACATAGTTCTTGAAGTTCTAGCCAGAGCACTCAGACAACAAAAGGAGGTCAAGGGGATACAGATCAGAAAAGAAGAAGTCAAAATATCACTATTTGCAGATGATATGATAGTATATTTAAGTGATCCCAAAAGTTCCACCAGAGAACTACTAAAGCTGATAAACAACTTCAGCAAAGTGGATGGGTATAAAATTAACTCAAATAAATCAGTAGCCTTCCTTTACACAAAAGAGAAACAAGCCGAGAAAGAAATTAGGGAAACGACACCCTTCATAGTAGACCCAAATAATATAAAGTACCTCGTTGTGACTTTAACCAAGCAAGTAAAAGATCTGTACAATAAGAACTTCAAGACACTGACGAAAGAAATTGAAGAAGACCTCAGAAGATGGAAAGATCTCCCATGCTCATGGATTGGCAGGATTAATATAGTAAAAATGGCCATTTTACCAAAAGCGATCTACAGATTCAATGCAATCTCCATCAAAATACCAATCCAATTCTTCAAAGAGTTAGACAGAACAATTTGCAAATTCATCTGGAATAACAAAATACCCAGGATAGCTAAAATTATCCTCAACAATAAAAGGACTTCAGGGGAATCACTATCCCTGAACTCAAGCAGTATTACAGAGCAATAGTGATAAAAACTGCATGGTATTGGTACAGAGACAGACAGATAGACCAATGGAATAGAATTGAAGACCCAGAAATGAACCCACACCCCTATGGTCACTTGATTTTTGACAAAGGAGCCCAAACCATCCAATGGAAAAAAGATAGCATTTTCAGCAAATGGTGCTGGTTCAACTGGAGGTCAACATGTAGAAGAATGCAGATCGATCCATGCTTATCACCCTGTACAAAGCTTAAGTCCAAGTGGATCAAGGACCTCCACATCAAACCAGACACACTCAAACTAATAGAAGAAAAACTAGGGAAGCATCTAGAACACATGGGCACTGGAAAATTTCCTGAACAAAACACCAATGGCTTATGCTTTAAAATCAAGAATCACAAATGATTCATATTCAGAAGTTTTTAGCAATCCCAAAGACTTGTTCAGCAAACAACACAGCTAACAACAGAATGCTGGCTATGATGGGAGTAGCCTCCATTGTTGCATGGGTCCATTCTGGAATGTCTGAGAAGCCCACACGTTCAAAGATTAAGGGCTGAGTCGACCTGGATTCTGACCTCACAGGCAGCACGAATATCCTAGTAAGAGCACCAGTGGAAGGGGAAGCCCTGGGTCCTGCTAAGACTGAACCCCAGTGAACTAGACTGTCGGGGGAGGCGACAATGGGGAGGTGGGGAACACCTAAGGAAGGGAAATAGCTAGAGACAGTCACATGTAATATAAAGATAGCTTGTACCACCAAAAAACAGTGCCCTTGCCATGTTGTTCAGCCTTCTGGATTTAGTCAAAATGTTCCTGTCTTATCTAGCCAATACCATATTATTTTTATCACTACTACCGAGATACTGATTTCGAGGTCAGATAATTGTTAATAAGCAATTTCATAGTATGCAACTAAGTTTGGTATCGTTAAGATGAATAGATCTCAGATAATACAAAGTTCTTTTCGATTGTTTTCTCTTCGTTAGCCCCTGAAAAACTCAACCTCCCACAATTACTCATCACACTTTCACACACACACACAGAAAAATGATCAGACCATCGCCTGCACACAGCACCATCACGATCTTCTGTACACTGTTCACACAAATAACTCTCAAAATTGATCAATTTAGTTTTAGAAATATCTTGACTGTTACCTACACCTTTGAACACGAGAACTGAGAATGTTATGTTCATATATATTGGTCTCACAGACTTCCTGGTCCTGTTCGGTCCCGCTTGAAACCCACACAAAGATGTTGTCCAGCAGGAAAACATGTGTGTTGCTTTAATCATGCATGATTCTTTCCACTGCTGTTCACTGCCTTATTTTACATCTGAAACGATTACTATTCAGATGTCATCTCACAAATAAAAACAAGAACATGTGAACTGAATTGCTTTCATCCTGAGAAAAGAATGAACCAAATGAACTTCAGTCCTCCTGGGCCCCCAGAGCCCACATCTCACTCTGGCCACTGGGGAACCTCAACACACCATCCTGGACCAACTTCCACACACGGGCCCTTCCTGATCCCTCCAGCCACATCCTGCATTGGTCATCCCATTTGTTCTATGCACCACCAAGTTCATTTGTCTACCAGGTTCACAAGATCTTCCCACTCACCTGTGGTGTCCCATGAATCCCACTCCCAGACTCCTTTCTTCCACTCTCCTCCTTTCCTTCTTCAAACTGATCCTATTTTTTTCCACACACAACTCTCCTACAGATACACCTGTAAATGCATATTCAACGCATTTGAATAGTTCATGATCTATTCATCGTTAAAATTTGATCACACCTGATCTCACATCTCACAGCCTTCCCACCCTGATATCACACACACACACACACAGCGGCACGAATCAAAACCTTTGAAACATTCTCGTCATGATCTTCAGCAAGTATGCACGATTATTTTTTTTTTTTTTTTTTTTTTTTTTTTTTTTTATATAAAATTTTATATTAATAATAATTTTTTCTCCTGTAGATGCACATACTGACAAGTGCTAAAAGAGGGCGTTTCCGTGATACCTTAGAGGCTATGCTGCCTGCATGTA